>NC_082713.1:82654749-82901925 GCF_030144855.1 Hypanus sabinus | reverse complement strand
CCTTCTGAAACTCCAAGTACACAATATCAACTGATTCTCCTTTGTCTGTCCAGCTTGTTATTTCTTTTAAGAATTTCAACAGGTTTGCTGGGAAGATTTTCCTTAAGGAAACATAATGATTTTGGCTTATTTAATTATATGCTCGAAGTACCCTGAAATCACATCCTTAACAATCGACTCTAACATCTTCCCATCACTGAAGTCAGACTAGCAGGCCTATGATTTCCTTTCTTTGGCCTCTCTCTCAGTCCTTGATGGGTAAGGTAACAGTTGTAATTTTCCAGTCCTTTGGAACTATGCCAGAATCTATGATTCTTGAAGATCATTAGTAATGCCTCCACAATCTCTTCAGCCAACTTTTTAGAACCATGGAGTGTACACCTTTTGGTTCAGTTGACTTAGCTATCACTAGACCTTTTAGTTTCCCAAGCAGCTTCTGCCTAGTAATGGAAATTTCCCTCAATTTTGCCCCCTGACACTGTCAAATTTTCAGCATACTGTTGTTGTCTTCCACAGTGAAGACTGATACAAAATACTTATTCATTCCATCCATCATTTCTTTGTTCCACATTACTACTTCTACATTTCGCAGTCCAATAGCTACGCTCGCTTCTCTTTTACTCCTTATATATCTGAAGACATTTTGGTATCCCCTTTAATATTATTGGCTAACTTATCTTTATATTCCATCATTTCCCTCTTTGCCTTTTTTTACTTGCTTCCTGTTGGCTTTTAAAATATTCTCAAACAAGAGGTAGCCGTAGTTAAAATCATCGACTGTTATAAAACCAGTCAGCCTTCGTACTGCAGGACGGCTTTGATGATATCAACTGGAATGTCTTTCATGATGAGGATGTCTCTGAGTTCATGGATGGGGTCACAAGTATCATTTGGAAGTGCATCGAGGACATTATCCCCTAGAAATCAAACAGGGTCTATCCAAACCAAAAACCCTGGATCAATGGTTCTGTGCGAGCAGCACTTATCATGGGGCACAGAGCTTACGTTGCCAGTGACCATCAGGAACTTAAATGCTGCTACGATCTGTGCAAAGTCATCAAGGCAGTAAAACAACAATATAGGGACAAGACCCAGACACAACTCTCCACCAACAACACACGGAGCTTATGGCAAGGTCTGCACACCATCGCAGACTTCACAGCCACATGCAGTGAGTGATGTTTCCAACATCCCTGCCTCTTTGCCAGATGAGCTAAACCTCTTTTACTCTCGGTTTGACGTCGCCAACATTGAGCCCCTGAGGAGAGCCGCCGAAGAGACTAGCACCTTGGTCATCTCTGAGGCTAAAGTACGCAGGTGTTTCCAACGAGTGGACAGTCAAAAGGTTGTGGGACCAGATGTCATCTCAGGGTGGGTACTCAGTGTGCACGGCCCAACCGGCAGGTGTGTTTACAGAAATTTTTAATCTCTCCCTCACTTCTGCCCCTCTTGACCCTCAACACAGGTGTCCCTCTAGGCTGTATACTAAGCCCCCTCCTTTACTCTCTGTATACCCATGACTGTGTTGCCACCCACAACTCCAATCTGCTAATAATACTACTACATGATTGTCATTGGCTTAATCTCAAATAATAATGAGGCAGCCTGCAGAGAAGAAGTCATCACCTTGATTCAATGGTGTAAACAAAACAACCTCACCCTCAATGACGCATAAACAGTGGAGCTGGTTGTGGACGACGGGAGGACTGGAGACAGGCTAACCGCTATTGACATCAATGGATCTGGGGTTGAGAGGGTGAACAGCTTTAAGTTCCTCACCATGCACATCACTGAGGATCTCACGTTGTCTGTACATAATGGCTGAGTGGTAAAAAAAAGCACAACAGCGCCTCATTCACCTCAGATGGTTGAAGAAATTTGGTATGGGCCCCCAACTCCCAAAAACTTTTTACAGGGGCACAATTGAGAGCCTCCTGAATGGCTGTGTAACCCTCAGGCTGGCCCAGCTCGCGTTCGTCTAGGGGAATCAGCCTTCAGCCCTGCCAAACTGGTTAATCACCTTTGTGTGAATGTTGTGCCATGTACCCCCAGTTACAAACCCACAACGCAAAATACCAGACAGTACACCATATGCAATTAAATGATAGAACTTTATGAATGTTAATCTGAATATAGGGTTAGTAATGAAAATAAAAAAAGGGCCTAAGTCAAGTCAAAGTCATGGAGCTCACGTAGTCATTCTTACACCATCGGTCTGCTCCGAATGTCACCGACCTTCAGACTCTCAGATTCCAGTCCGCTCCATCCGGTGGTCTACCAGCTCTCTCCACAAACGTCTTCCCTCTTCATTTCTTCTCGGCAAAAGGCTGCGAAATACAACATTCTTCCAGATACACAAGCCAAAACAACAGTCTCCGACTGGCTAACAGGCAAATGACTGTCTGTTATCTCCAGCCATAACCCAAACATTGCTGCTACAGAGAAACCATTACCTCAGCGGAGAACATTATAGAGAAGTCATTACATTAGCCTTAGCAGTGAAACATTACAAAGAAGCAGTTACATTCTTCCCCCATCAAATTTAGTCTTGTCCTCATGATGAGATAATTCGCCAACCCTTCTTGCAAAACACAAAGCCCAATCCGGCTGTAAAAGGCTCCCTAAGACAGTAGAGATCAAAGGTCAATGGGCAACCTTGCCTCGCGCCCAGACATCAGATAATATGACGAGTACCCCGTAGTTTCATTTCGGGTACAGTTGTAACAATGAACCAGACGCCCAATATGCTGACTCTACCTGCTCTTCTTGCTGATCTCCAGGGTCCCGAGCATTTCTAGCAAGGTTTGATTAAACCTCTCATGCTGGGGGTCACCTTGCGGGAAATAGGGCGTGGTCCTCAACTTCTCAACTCCAAGCATGCCCAGTAACTCATAGATGAGTCTGCTCTCAGTCCTGTCCTGTAGCTGCCTGGGATGGCCACAATGAACGAAACACTTCTTCCATAACACTTTTGCCTCCATAGTCGCCCTCTGGTCCTTGGTAGGAAAAGCCTGAGTATATCTGGTGTAGTGGTCTGTGATGACTCAGACATTTGCCATGTTGCTGGAATCGGATTCTATGGACAGGAAATCCATACACACCAGGTCCAGGGGCCCTGCACTCCGCAGGTGAGACAAAGGAGCTGCCCACGTAGGCAATGTCTTCCATTGTATACAGCGAATGCATTGTATACAGCGAATGCACGACTTGCAGTAATCTTCAACCTGTGATGTCATTAGGGGCCAGTAAAACTGGTCTCTGAGCAATCCATAGGTCTTTTCCACCCCCAAGTGTCCAGAATCAGTATGAAGTGACTTCAACGCAATCCTCCGATACTTCTCGGGCAGAACCAGCTGGCAATGCCGAGGTCTGGCTGGGGGTGACGTTACCTGTTATAGGATCTGGTTCTTCAACTTCAACTGAGGTTATTCTTTCAGTAATGGCGGCACCGAAACGTGTTTCATCTTCTCTGCCTGAGCCACATCTCCCTTTTCAACCATGGACCAAATAGTGCCAATGGCCGGGTCATCTAGCACTTCCCCAGAGCTCAGTCCCAGCAGATGATTGGTTTTCAGAGCAGTCAGGTTATAGTGAACTTGGGGTATGGCATCATCAGAAGCCCCCAGTTGATCCACTGCTCAATCCAGCCTCTCCCATTCTTCTGCCTTCATGGTGATGGCAAACTGACACATGGCCTTCACCCCAGGGGCAAGAACGCTCTCCCACTCCTCGTCCCTGTCCAGTCCCTCATGTGCCCGTCGAGAGAAAGCATCCGCATGAATGTTCCGGCTCCCTGGCCGGTACTTCAGGTTGAAATCATAGGCGGGCAAGACTATCAACCACCAATGGCCTGTGGCATCCAGTTTTGTCGAGTTCAGGATTGTTGTTAGGGTGTTGTTGTCCGTCCTCACCTCAAAGTTGGCCCTGTAGAGATAGTCACTCAGCTTATCCACCACCACCCATTTCAACGCCAGGAATTTCAACTTGTGTGTGGGATAGTTTCACTCGAAGGGCAACAAACTCTGGCTGACAAACACCACAGACCTCAACTCGATGACCTGATCCTGATACAGGACGCCTGCTAAACCCTCTCGGCTGGCATCCATGTGCAGTACATACGGCAATCGGGGGTCCACAAAAGCCAGCACCTGCGCCTGGGTCAGCAACTCCTTCAGCGACTGAATAGCCTCCTCACATTTTACATCCCACCTCTGTCCAAAGGGCTCCAACGGGCTTAGATATTCTCCAACTCTTGTCCTTTTCTCTCCCTCCCTTTCTTCCCCAAGGGAGGGTAACTGCACAGAAGCTGATTCAAAGGGTGACTCACTTTGGTACAGCCCTTCACAAATCTCTGACTATAACCACAGAACCCAAGGAACGAGTGCAGAGCACCCACAGTCTGGGGCCTTGGCCAAGTGGTCACTGCCTCAATCTTAGCCAGGTCTGTAGCTACTCTGATCCGTGAGATTATATGTCCGACCTAGCTAACAGATGTTTTGCGGAACAGGCACTTGTCCAGGGAAAGTTTTAACCCTTCAGCTTTCAGGCAGCCAAGCACTTTCAGTAGCCTCGATCCATGTTCTTCCAAGGAGGATCCAAATACTATGAGGTCATCCAATGCACCAACATCTCAAGCAACTTCATATCCCCCACCGTCTTCTCCATGACCCACTGGAAGGTTGCAGGGGCTCTTGATATGCCCTGGGTATCCTTTCAAACTGGGAAAATCCCAGGGAACATATAAATGCCGTCTTCTCTTTGTCAGCCTCGCTCATCGGGATCTGGTAATATCCACTCCTCAAATCCAGAACCCTGAACCCTGAACCACTTTGCACCACTCGGACAGGTCAGTGCATCTTCGACCCTCGGGTCCGTATACTGGTCAGGGACGGTGCACCTGTTCAGAGTCCTGTAGTCCACACACATTCCCGTTCTTCTTCCGGGCCACTACTATCGGGGACGCATAGGGGCTTTGGGACTCAGTGATGATCCCAGCTTCCTTCAACTTACACAATGCTGTTGCATGTCTTCCACATCTGCAGGGCCCAGTCACCGCAATCTCTCTCTGAACGAGGTGTTCTCGGTCACCCGGATGGCGTGATGAGAGCTCTTGGAACAACCCACATCAAACTCGCCAATGGAAGAGACAGCTTCGCGCTTCAACATCTTCTCTACCAGCCACCTCTTCCAACCCCGCGGCATCAGGAGTCCCCAAAGTTGAATGACTCAGTGGTCAACTTTCCCCCCTTTTCCAATAGTTTCTCCCCGGTGTGCCTCACAGGGGAACGAGACATTACCATCACTGGGAACAGATGCACCAGAGGCATCCCCCGCTTGAAGGTGACCTCCCTCTTTGTAGGTCACTGCCATCCTGCTTGACTGTACAACTGAGGGCTTCTGCAATTCGGGCCTCACCAGTACCCCGGCAAGAAATCCCTCTCATGGTCACCCGGAGCATCCACTAAGAGGGCTTCACCCTCAAACACTCCAGGAAATCTGGGTGTCCCCATCACTCTCGTTACTTACCTGGGCCATACTACCATTGGCTTCGACTAGTTGAATCACACAGTCCTTCATTTAAATTTGCTATCCAGTCCAATGCTGCCATGCACTTCCTCAAAAACAGCTCGAAACACTAGGTGCACGAACAGTGTCCCCAAAAAGCTCTCACCTGCCTTCTTGCAGGCCCCCATGAGCCTCCTCACAAGAGGGGTGTTGGTCCCACCAGAATTGAAACACCGCCCATCTCAACAGGGTCCAGACAAACCAGCACTAATATATCAATAACCTCGGACCCTCCCACATCAGCCTCTGAGAAATCCATTTTCACTGACAAATAACTGTCGGATGGATAATCATCAGCAGTGATACCCCAAATCTCCAGTGCACTGACTGGTGTCAATGGTAACTGCTTCAGATACCGGTTGTAAAACAAACGGTACAGTAATGTGACCTGCAACCTGGTGTTGAGTATGGCTTTAGCATATATTCCCTCTATCCGTAGCGACACACTGCAGCGTGGTCCCACCAAGCCTTCAGGAATAGAGTCTTTTGCTTTCAGGGGTTCCTTGGTACATTGCTGGAAATGTGTTCCCCCAGAGACACCAGGCCATTCCCTCACTGGGTCTCCTCCAAGTTTCCCGACCCCTCTCCCTGCTTAGATACCCGGGGGCTCACTCTCCAAGAAGCTTCCTGCTGGAAGTGTCTCTCTTCCCCACAGTTACAGCACACACTACTGGGCACCTCTCTTCTTGTGGAACCCCGGCCACTCACAACCCTCTGCATAGTCTGTGCCCTCGGAGGGGAGCAGTTATATCATAAGGAGGGATCCACACCTGCTGTTAACACCCGGGACATTTCATTTTTCAGCTCTGCCACCATCTATTTTACCATTTCTTGGGTTGGGCTGGCCCCTGTCACTTCACCATAAGGGGCTACTACTGAGGACTGTAAGCCGCTGACAGAGTCCTCTTGCGCCTCCAACACCTCCTCCTCCTCCCACACCTCTCTGATCAGCTCAACAAAGGGGGGGGGGGGGCACATTTTACAGGACTGTCGGAGACCCCAAGCAGTCATGTCCTGGGGCTGGGTGCCCTTGGCTATCTGTCCATCCTTAACTTAGCCACCTCCGCCTCCTGAATGATCCACCACCCCTGGCACCACAAACAATTTAGCTGCCTCTCTAGCAGAAAAAGATACGGGGAAAGTTTCTGCCCCTTCTCCTGACACATGAGTTGAAACCCTCCTGGAGCTCTAGTGGACTCCCTGTCCTATCAAAAACACTCTCTAATGCATCTAGATAGTCAGCAAGGGGAATAGAGGGTATTAGTTAATTGTCATGGCTCTCACTACATTGGCTGCCAACCCCTTCAAATTTTCAACCAATCTCTGTTGCTTTTCATCATCAGAGCACTGCTATTCATCCTACAACTGAGAGGTCTGCTCCATCCATGTCCCATACTCCTCTTCCCCCCCCCCCCGGGTGTGGGCGTTATTCCAGAGAAAATTCTTAGCTTCCGGCGTGGACCCACTGCCTAGCACTGGTCCACTTATTCGCCAGGGAGGTAAGAGCTGATGCTAATTCAGAATCCTCACTCTTCACTGGGAGACAGGAACTAATTAAACTTTCCAAATCCAACCACTCTTACCCCTCACTCCTCAGAAACTATAGAACCCTGTCTCTGAAATCTCTGCCCCCAACTGCAGGCAATTCAGGCTGTAACCCAGCCTGCTGGTCTCCCTTCTCCTCCCTGACAGTATGGACAGGCCATGGCCCCGCCTCACCTGGGGCACTGATAGACGCTGGCAGTCCCACCGTCGTTACGTCAGCGCAAGTCTGAACTAAAACAAGGTCTGATCCCGCCATTTTATCAGACTTCTGCGCTACGATTTCACCTTTACCAGCAGCTTTAACCACACTCAAAAATCGAATTAACAATCCATCCGGGGTACGAATATCCACTCCACTCAACACGCACACATTAATTACTGGCAGTCCCATAGAGGCACACAAATGCATCCATATCAGCACAGATTTAAACAGGGCAATCACAAAGCATCCAGTGGAATCAGTCCAGGATGTAGCCCACGCAACCTTAACTCTCAGGCTGGCCCAGCTCGCGTTCGTCTAGGGGAATCAGTCTTCAGCCCCGCCAAACTGGGTAATCACCTTTGTGAGAATGCTGTGTAATGTACCCCCAGTTACAAACCCACAATGCAAAATACCAGACAGTACACCATATGCAATTAAATGATAGAACTTTATGAATCTTAATCTGAACATAGGGTTAGTAATGAAAATAAACAAGAAAAAGGGCCCAAGTCAAGTCAAGGTCATGTTGGAGCTCATGTAGTCATTCTTCCACCATCAGTCTTCTCTGAGCGTCGCTGACATTCGGACCCGCAGATCCCAGTCCACTTCGTCTGGTGGTCTACCAGCTCTCTCCACACTCGTCTTCCCTCTTCATCTCCCCTTGACAAAAGACTGCGAAATACAACAATCTTCCAGATACACAAGGCAAAACAACAATCTCTGATTGGTGAGCAAGCATATGATAGTCCTGTTATCTCTGTCCATAACCCAAACATTGCTGCTACAGGGAAACCATTACCTCAGCAGTGAACATTACAGAGAAGCCATTACACCTGGTGTGGGTTTCAATTGCAGAACTCTGTAGAGAGTGGTGCAGACAGCCCAGTGCATCTGTCGAAGTGAATTTCCCACTATTCAGGACATTTACAAAGATTGTTGTGTAAAAAGGGCTCGAAGGATCATTGCTACCATCTGGGAAATGGTGCTGTAGCATAAAAGACAGGAGCAATTGGCTCCGGGACAGCTTCTTCCACCAGGCTATCAGACTGATTAATTCATGCTGATACAATTGTCTTTCTATGTTATATTGACTGTCCTGTTACATGTACTATTTATTATAAATTGCACATTGGACATTTAGATGGTGACATGACATAAAGATTTTTACTTCTCATGTATATGAAGGATGTAAGTTATAATATCAATTCAATTCAATCCTTTAACTTTCCACTAAATTTTGTTCCACTATATACCCTCTCTTTGGCATTTATGTTGGCTTTGACTTACCTTCTCACCCACTGTTGCATCTTCCTGCATTTAGAAAACTTCTTTGGGATGTATCTATCCTGTACCTTCCAAATTGCTTCCTGAAAATACTGGCCATTGCTGATCCTGACTCGGATCTGGGCCATACCTTCCAAATATCTGGACCTGACTTGCACTACCGTACTTTCCCTTTTCTATTTTCTAATTATGATTTATAATTTAAATTTTTATTATACTTACTTCGATTTGTACTCCAGGGAGCACAAAGCGCAGAATCAAATATCACTGTGATGATTGTACACTCTAGTATCAATTGTTTGGTGACCATAAAGTATTTGTATTTGTAGTTTCCCTTCCAATCAGCTATGGCCAACACTTCTCTCATGCCTCTGTAATTCCCTTTACTCCACTGGAATACTGATACATCTGACTTTAGCTTCTCCTTCTCAAACTTCAGGGCGAATTCTATCCTATTATGATCACTGTCTTCTCAGGGTTCCTTTACCTTCAGCTCCCTAATCAAATCTGGTTGATTAGACAACACCCAGTCCACAAATAAAAACATGAAATGCTGGCAGAATTTAACAGGCCAGACAGCATCTATGGGAGGAGGTAGTGACGACGTTTCGGGTCGAAACCCTTCATCAGGAGTGAAGTAACATGGGATGGGCGGGGGGGATAAGAAGTGAGGTGAGGGATAAAGTAGAGAGCTAGGAAGTGATAGGCTGGAGGGAAATGGGCTAGGGGAAGGTGGAGAATTATGGGAAATAAAAGAAAAAGAAAGGTAGGGCTGAGGGGAGATTATAGTGAGGGGAGAAAAGAGAGAGAAAGAGAACCAGACTAAAATTATAGATAGGGATGGGGGTAAGGGGGGGGGGGGGTAGGGGTATCAACAGAGGTCTGTGAGTTGAATGTTCATGCCGGCAGGTAGGAGGCTACCTAGGCGGGAGATAAGGTATTGCTCCATCGACCTGCCTGTGGCCTCATCTTGACGGTAGAGGAGGCCATGGACAGACATGTCGGAGTGGAAGTGGTCTGTGGAATTGAAGTGTGTGGCCACAGGGAGATCCCGCCACTGCTGGAGGACCAAGCGCCGGTGTTCAGCAAAACGGTCTCCCAGTCTGCGGCGGGTCTCCCCAATGTATAAATGGCTCCTCCCATAGATGCTGTCTAAGTTCTGCCAGCATTTTGTGTTTTTATTTATTTCCAGCATCTGCAGATTCACTTGTGTTACCCAGTCCACAATATCCTTTCCCCTAGTGGGCTCAACCACAGACTGCTCTGAAAAGTCATCTCGTAGGCATTCTACAAATTCTCTCTCTTGTAATTCAAAATCAGCATGAAACTGATTTTCCCAATCTATCTGCATATTGAAATCCCCCATGACAATAGTGTATTTGCCTTTTGACATGTTCTTTTCCATCTCCCGTTGTAATTTGTAACCCACATCCTTTCTACTGCTTGGAAGCCTATATAAAACTCCCATTAGTGCCTTTTTACTCTGTAATTCCTTAACTGTATCCACAATGGTTCTACATCTTCTAATCCTATGTCACTTCTTTCTAAGGATTTGATTTCATTTTTACCAACAGAACTATGCTACCACGCCTGCTTACCTACCTGTCCTTTTGATATAATGTGTATCTTTGGATGTTAACCTCTAAAGTAGAATTTTCTTTTAGCCACAACTCTGTGATGACCACAATGTCATACCTGTCAATCTCTAGCAGCCCAACGAGATCATCTACCTTATCCTGTATACTGCATGCATTGAAGTATAACACCTTCATTCCTGTATTTGTCACCTTGTACTATTGTGTCCCATTACTCTGCAACTCATTCCACTACCTGCAATTTTGCTCTGTCATCTGCCTGTCTTCCTGACAATCTCACTACAAGTTGCCTCTGCTTGTATACCAATTGCCCCAACCTCAGTACCTTCACTCAGTTTCCCATCCCTATGCCAAATTAGTTTAAACTCTTCCCAGCAGTTCTAGCAAGCCTGCCGGCAAAGATATTGGTCTCATTCAGGTTCAGGTGTAACCCATTCCTTTTGTACAGGTCATATCTTCCCAAGAAGAGATCCCAATAATCCAGAAATCTGGAATCTTGCCTCCTGCACCTTTTCCTCAGCACGCAATCATCTGACATATTATCCTATTCTTACTCTCTCCGTCATGTGGCACAGGGTGCAATCCAGAGATTGCTACCTTAGAGGTCCTGCTTTCCAGCTTTCTACCTAGCTCTCAAAATTCCCTCACAAATATCAGGACTGATATTGGTGCCAACATGTACCTAAATGTCTGTCTGCTAACAGTCCCCCTTTAGAATGCTGTGGACCCGATCACAAGACATCCCTGACCCTAGCACCTGGGAGTCATACCATCCGGGTATCTGTTGATTGTCTCTAGTCATCTAACTATGGAATCTCCTATCTCTACTCCACTCCTCTTCACCTCTCTTCTCTTCTGAGCCCCAGCACCAGAGAACTGATCACTGCATCTCCTTCTGGTAGGTCATCCCCCTCAAAAGTACCCAAAGTGGTATACTGCACTTATTATTTAGGAGATCAGCTGCAGGGGTACTCTGTGCCGGCTGCTCATTTCCCTTTCTTCTCTTGAGTCATCTGGTTACCTGCCTCCTGCAACCTACCATCCCATAGCTTCTATCTATCACTTCCTCAGTCTCCTGTTTGAACTGAAGGTCAGAAAGCTGCAGCTCCAGTTCCTTAAGACATCCCTGATGAGCTGCAGCTTGATGCACCTGGTATAGATGCGGTTTTCTGGCAGGCTGTTTGTCTCCCAGAATTCTCATATCTTAGACAAAGAACATAACACTGCTTCTGGAGTTTCTTTACTACACTAACTTTGACCTAACAGATGAGGAATGAAGCCCAAGTCTGATCTCACCAAGCCTGATGAGCCAAAGTCTCTCCATTCTTAACACTGGGCCACTCCAAACACTGAAAACTGCCGCAAAGTGCTGCTTTTCTCATCTTCATCACAGACTTGTCTGAAGTTGCCTCTTCTTCTCTTGCTGACTGATGGCCACAGTTCAAACTCTCATCTTGTAACTCTAGTCATCATCATAAAGTTTTACAAGATTATCATCTTGCAATTCTATTTTCAGAGTAGCTTAATGAAGACAACTGCATAAAGTCATGCTGTCCAGCATTGCTGCTGAATGGTTTGATTTCCAAGAAGAGCAGTAATAGCTTCTTCACATGATGTGAGATTGCAGTTTTTTCATTGTATTTATTTGTTTACTAAGTTAAGGTTGTTACATACAGTGGTGCTAGAAAGTTTGTGAACCCTGTAGAAATTTTTCCCTTTCTGCATAAATATGGCACAAAATGTGATCAGATCTTTACATTGGTCCAAAAACTAGATAAAGAGAACCTGATTAAATAAATAACACACAAAAACATTAACAACACACGCAAAATGCTGGAGGAACTCAGCAGGTCAGAATCGTGTTGCTTGGATTTCCAGCCTCTACAGATTTTCTCTTGTTCGTGACAAAGGTACAATAGTCCATTTACTTATGAGAAAAATAATCCAATACTACATATTCAGTGCCCATAAAAAGTATTCACCCGTTTGGAAGTTCTCATGTTTTTATTGTTTTACTACTTTGAATCAATGGATTTAATCTGGCTTTTTTACACTTATCTGCAGAAGAAGTGTCTTTCATGACAAAGTGAAAACAGGTCTCTACAAAGTGATCTAAATTAGTTACAAATATACAACACAAAACTTGATATGTATCATTAGAAAGTCTTCATTATCATGTAATGTGCTGTCATCTATTTGCAGAGTAAACTTACAGTTGTGCAACTAGTCAAATAATTTGACATGTCATTGATACGTCTTGATACATGTTCAAGGGGATGGTTTAAACAGTTAAATAACAGAAGCAATTACAACAGAAACCGTAGGCACCCATGTGGCTTGCTGCAGACAGCCTGTCCAATATACAGTTTGTGATATAGGGGTGGATGTGGAAATGTACCCAGAAGGGGTGGTGCTCTGCTCATCATCTGTTCTCCATGTTAGGGGTGGCTGAAACTAAAAACGCTGGCTGTAGTTATGAATAGCAATACCTTTCCACTTTAGAAATTGAGAGATGTCTATAGAATAGAATGTCAGGGCATGTCTGGAGCTAGCACTGTGCATAACAGCAAGCAAACTGCTAGTGGTGTACTGCTGAAAATGCGGGCCTATGCGGGAAGCCCAAAAAAAGTAGCCCACAAAATACCACAGGTCTTTTTTTTTTATTAAGTGCAATCATGAACAATAGCCAGATCAGAAATGCTGATCAAGTCAACCAGTCAACCAGATGGTTCACTGCTGCTCAGTGTTAGAACATAAAAAATCATATGTACAATTAAGAAACATTAAAAGAAAGTAGAGACTCTCTTGGTTCTAAATGGAGTAGGTCATATTTTGGCTCTGCCCTGGTCATTTTTCAATTTCCTTATCACCCTTTTATTATGTATATCAGAGAGTCTTTAACACCTTTATATGTTTGAATTCTGAATGCTAATTGACGGAAATGACTTCCAGAGCAAGAAAGGCAGTAGCCAAAGGCAAGGAAACCGGTAATGGAAAAAGGAAGAAAGAAGATCAGCCTATACACCCTCAACTCACTTTGCAAGCTATCTCAAAATTATTGGAAGAACAACTTGACAAGAGATTTGCTGCATTGGAATTAATATTGAAGGAGAATAAAGGAAATTGCTAGCACTTGAAAAAGAGAATGAAAAACAGCAACGGCAAATTTCAGAGCTTACTGAAGCTTGGAAACAGAGAGATTCCAAACTTTGGAAAAGAAATTAAATTCGACTACCCATACATTGGAGCAGTATAAAGCCAAGATTGTTGATTTGGAGAGTTGTAGTCACAGACAGAATTTGCAAATAATAGGACTCAGTGAAGACACTGAGAGCAGGGACCTTACTAAATTTTTTTCTCAATTCTTAATGGAGGTCTTTGGCTTGGAGGTCTTTGCCTCCCCTCCAGTACTAGACCGTGCGCATTGGGTATTAAGACCAAAACCGTCGAAAGAGTAAAAACCCCATCCTATGATTCTTCAATTTCACTATGTGAGTACTAAGGAGCACTTAATTCGAATTGCTTATTGGAAAGGAATCATTGTACATCAAAATCTTAAGTTTTGTCTGGTTGAAGATTATTGTCCTGAGGTAATGCAAGAAAGACTGCGTTTTAAATCTGTGATGACAGAATTGCATCAAAGGAGCTTTCGACCAGCACTGTTATACCCTGCCCACTTAAGAGTTGTTTTACTCAATAAATTGTTTAAATGATTTAAATCCATGGACAATGCAGAGTAATTTCTTGAAGAACAGCGTTTGAGCTCGGATGTTTATTTAATTTACTGTTCCTTTATGTTTTTATAGATCTTGTTTATTAGTTAATAACCAGTTTATAGATTCAGACATTTTAAGTTTGTAGAACTTTGCCCTTGGACTGATGCTTTTGGTACTTTGTTTTGGCTTATGTTTGTTCTATGTTAAAGTTCCCTTCCTTTACTTCTATTATTTTAATTTTTTTATTTTTAATAGTTCATTTTAGAAAATTATTAAGATTCTGACTTGGTGGTTATTTGTTTTTTTCTTGAAATATTATTGAGATTGTACTCTGTTTCATTTTTTAAGACCTTGTCTTTTAAAATGGTCTGTGAAGGATTGTTTTTTTTCACTTGTGTTTTGCATTCCCGTTGCAATGTTTTGACTATGGGGTGTTTTTTTGATTTTTTTAAAAATCTGGAGACTTGTCGTCAAGAGAGATGGGGGTTGGGTGGCTTTTAGATAGTTTTCTGTCTGCCTGTTGGCTAGATTTCGTGGCTTTAGGGAGGGAGGTCGATATTTAGTTTAATATTTTTCATTTGGGCTGACTTGAAACTACAAAAATGTCTGTATTGTTGTAACTTCCAATTCCTCTTTAAACATATTTTTCCACTTCCTGATTCATGAGTTTCCTATGCAATTTGGTTAACCCTTTACATAACATATGGCATATTTAAGGAAAATGGATAATATTATTAACTTTGATATTATTTTTGTGTATTTTCACTAATAAATACTGTTGAAAGTAGTATCACCAGACTCCAACGGACACTCCTATCTTTGCTGGTAAGACACCCAGTTACAGGGTTCGTAACAATTGATAAAAAATATTCTAATGCTCCCAATTTTGTGCTTTATAAAGGAAGAGTTGAACTTCAGATGCAACGTAGTTTGTTATTAACATCCCCAATTGAAAATCAATTACTTAAAACCAACAGTCAATTTTATATACATGGTGTTAAATTGAGTAACTTATTGACTAAACAATTGGAAGCTGCTTTGGCGAAATGTCAGATTAATAAAGTTTGTAGAGGGGATAGTATTTTGATGGTAGATCATGATGAAATTAATAAATCTTTTCAAGAATTTTATACTAATTTATATCAATCAAAATTTCCTGATAATCCTACCATGATGCATGAATTTTTAAGGAAACTGAAGATTCTAAAATTACCAGCTGATGAACATTTAGCAGTAGATGCACCCATTACAGAAGAGGAAATAAAGCAATTTTTTTCGATGAACCCTGGTAAAACATCTGGTCTGGATGGGTATACAGCTGAATTTTTAAGATCTTTTTCAGATTTACTTTCTCCTTGGTTACTTAGAATTTTTAAAGAGGCTTTATTTGTAGGTAAATTACCATAATCCTTTTATGAAGCATCTATTTCTGTAATTCCTAAAACAGATAAAGATCCCACTGAATGTGTATCATACAGACCAAAATCTTTGTTGAATGTGGATTCCAAAATCTTTTCCAAAAAGCTAGCAATTAGATTAGAGGAGTTACTGCCTCAAATTATCTCCGAGGATCAGAGAGGATTTATCAAAAATCGTTATTCACATTTTAATTTTAGGAGGTTAATGAACATTGTATACGTTACTTCATCTAATACTCCAGAATATATTATTTTGCTTGACGCTGAGGAGGCGTTTGACAGACTTAAATGGGAATATTTATTTAATATGCTTCAGAAACTTAGTTTTAGCTCAAAATTTATATCTTGGATTCAATTGATATATTATACACCTTTGCTGTATTTAACAATAATCAGATCTTTTAGGCTTTTTTGAGATACTAGACAGGGCTGTCCTTTATGCGCTTTACTATTTCATATTGCCCTCAAGCCCTTGGCAATTGCTACTCGTGATTCACCTAATATATTTGGCATTATTCATGGGAATTGGATGCATAAAATATCACTATACGCAGATGACCCGTTATTATTAATTCTAACCCAGAGAAATCCATTCCTGCAGTAATAACACTACTTGCTCAGTTTAGTAGTTTTTCTGGTTATAAATTGAATCTTGATAAGAGTGTGCTTTTCACATTAAATATGCAAATTCCAATTTATAGACAATTACCATTTAGATTGGTTACTGATTATTTTAGTTATTTGGGTGTTAAAATTACTAAGAAGCATAAGGATCTATTTAAAGTTAATCTTTTACCCTTAATTGATCATGTTAAACAACTGTTTACTAAATGGTCCCCATTGTCCTTATCTTTGATTGGTAGAATTAATGCTATTAAGATGATTATTTTACCTAAATTTCTGTATCTATTTCAGGCAGTATCAATTTTTATCCCTAAATCTTTTTTTTGATATTATTGATTCTAAAATTTCTTCATATATATATATATATAAAACAGAATAGAAATCCCAGGTTAAGTAAAAAACATTTATAGAAATTAAAAAAGGAAGGCAGTTTGGCTTTGCCGAATCTTAGATTTTATTATTGTGCAATTAATATTCGATATTTAACGTTTTGGACACAAGAGTTGGATAAAACTCAATATCCACAATGGACGAACCTCGAGTGGAAGTCTGCACAGGGGTTTTCACTGGCTTCTATTTTAGGAGCTGCGCTTCCCTTTGTACTTACTAAATTGAATAAATGAATGATAAACCCAATAATCAAACATACAATATGAATATGGTTTTAATTTCATAAACTTTTTGGATTAAATATATTTAGCCTGTCAGGTTCTATTATATCTAATTTTTTCTTTCAACCTTCTAGAATTAATCAAGCTTTTCTTTCATTGAAAACAAAGGGAATAACATGTTTTCATGATTTATTTAGGAATGATTGTTTTATGTTTTTTGAACAGCTGTCTAATAAATATAATTTACCTAGATCACACTTTTTCAGATATTTACAAGTTAGAAACTTTCTGAACGCTACTTTACCTACCTTTCTGATATCGCATCAAATTGAAGTTACAGAAAAAAAATAGATTTAAACCCCTATCAGAAGAGTTTAATAGCAATTATTTATGATCTGATTATGAAAATACATCTAGGTACATCTGATAAAATTAAGAATGAGTGGGAAAGAGAACTTCAAATATCTTTATTTACAGAGAAATGGGAGAAAATTCTTCAACTAGTTAATACTTCAATGTGTGCCAGACATGATTTGATACAATTTAAGGTGGTTCATAGGCTCATATGTTCAAGGATAAGTAAGTTTGTTTTTACCGCCATATAAATCCTGTTTGTGATGTAACTCTGAAGTAGCTTCCTTGACACATACGTTCTGGTCTTGACCTCTTCTAGGAGAATATTGGAAAGATATTTTTGATATTATTTCAGTAGTTCTGCAGGTTGATTTACAACTTCATCCTGTTGCTGAAATGTTTGGGCTACCAGTGATAGACTCCAGTTATTTATCCTCATCAGCTTGTCATCTAATTGTTTTTGTTACATTAATAGCCAGAAGATCCACTCTACTTAAATGGAAAGATTCCAATTCCCCTACCACATTTCAATGGTTTTCCATATGATAGCGTGTTTAAATTTGGAAAAAATTAGGAGCAGTACTATGGATCCTTCAGTTAAATTTGAAGAAACTTGGAGGCCAATATTTTCAATATTTGAAAATTCAATATTTTCATATGATGTGAGTTGACCCTTTCTGAATCCTTTTTTAGTAATATTTTGCTCATGTATAAAGGAGTGGAATTAATGACAAATTATAATTTTAACTGATGAAATATAGCAGCCCAATCTTTGTTTATTTTTGGTTAGCTTTTTTTTAGTTTAGGTGTTTTTTTTTCTTTTTATAAAATAACTTTTTCATGGTTGGTTACTAAGAGATTGGGAGGCTAAACCCCATTTGTTACTTGGAATCTGTGTCTGTACATGTTAACTGCTATTAATGTAATCCTGATCTCTATGCATCATCATTATTGCTATGTTTATTAATTTGAAACTTAATAAAAAGATTGAAAAAGAAAGAAAAAATAGTAGATTCTGGAGTCAGGATGATCATGATGAAGTCTGCTGGAGAGAGACATTTATACATGTCTTGTCCTCCATAATACAGAGAGGTTGAAATATAAGGTTACAGAGTGACAAAATGTGGCAGGAGCACTTGGAACTAATCCCTACCGGGAGAAAAGAGCACCTGCTCTTTCTGTACTGTTCTCCAGCAGTTTAAGGACTAAGTCCAGCCTGAACATAACTCACAAGTGCTCTTGAAAGTCAGGTATGAACCCCACCTTCCAACAAACAAGCATTGCCATCCTGGTCCCCTTCATGATAGCTTATGAAGAAGCATGTGACTTCCCTCCCAGAAATGATAGGTGTTTGTGCACTCGACTCTTGAAGACTTGGACCCCATCATCGCAGATGTTACCAACCACAACATCTGGAAGGCTGTTCCAAATTCTGATAACACAGTGAAGGAAGGTTCTATCCAGTGTGTAGATTCTCGTATCAGGCTTAGAACCAGCATGAGCAGGCATCGATAAACTTGATAATATGGTGCGCCATCTCTGATGAGATAAAGACAGCATGGCGCAAAGGTCTGCAGGGTTGTGGCTGGTGTGCATTTTGTATAGCACAGTAGCTGCAGCAACCTGTCGTCTGTGGTGTAAGCTACTGATGGCTTACTTCTCATGAGCTGTGGCTTCACCTACACCTATAATCCTGAGAGCCTTTCTTTGAATGAATCAAGCTGGCTGAGGACACTCTGTGAGGCATTCACCATGATACTTCATACCTGGGCTTTGTAAACCGTGGCTCTGCCCTCTTTGTCTAGTTTGGATGCTACTTTCTGCAGAGCTTCTGTTACGACCAAACAGAGAATGTAGAACAGTACAGTACAGTAACAGGCCCTTTGGTGCACAATGTTGTGCTGGACCAGTTAAAAAAAAATTGAAAAACCTGAAAATAGTCCCCCCTACCAATGTCCATATCCCTTCATCTTCCTCATATTCATGTGCCTATCTAAATATCTCTTAAAAGCCACTACTGTATATCCCTCTACCACCAAACCAGGCATCCTGAATAACAAAAACTTACCCCTCACATCCCCCTTTGAACCTACCCCCTCTCATTGCATGCCCTTTGGTATTAGACATTTCTACCTTGGGCGACAGATACTCTCTGTTCATTCTATCCATGCCTTTCATAAACTTCTAAATCTCTATCAGATCTTCCCTAAGCCTCCGGCACTCCAAAGAAAACAATCCAAGTTTGTCCCATCTCTCACAATTGCTCATGCCCTCTGAACCTCTTCTGCACCATCTCCAAAGCCTCAACATCTTACCTACAGGTGGGGGGGGGGGGGGGGTCGACCGGAACTGTACACAGTAATTTGAGTGTGGCCTAACAATAGTTTTATAAAGTTGCAACTTAACTTCTTGATTTTTGAACTCAGTGCCTTGACTGATAAAAGCAAGCATTCAATAAGCCTTCTTAACCAGCCTATCAACCAGTGTAGCAACTTTCATGGAGCTATGAATTTGAACCCCAAGATTTCTCTGCTCAGTAACACTGTTAAGGATCTTGCCCTTTACAGTGTACCTTCTCCTTGCATTTATGCTACCATAATGCAACACTTCACAGTTATCTGGGCTAAACTCCATCTGCAGTTTCTCTGAGTTAATCTGTACTGTGCTGTATTCTTTGCCAGTCTTTTAGACTGCCCACACCTCCACCAATCTTGGCGTCATCTGCACACTTACTAACTTTTCATCTTGGTCATTTATATACATTATAAACAGCAGAGGTCTCAGCACAGATCCTTATAGAACACTACTAAATACAGACCTTCAGCTTGAATGTCCCATCTACCACTACCCTCTGTCTTCAATGCATAAGCCAATTCTGAAACCAAGCATCCAATTTGCCATGGATCCCATGCGTCCTATTCTTCTAGATCAGCATCCCATGA
Source organism: Hypanus sabinus (assembly GCF_030144855.1). NCBI lineage: Eukaryota > Metazoa > Chordata > Chondrichthyes > Myliobatiformes > Dasyatidae > Hypanus > Hypanus sabinus. Next base: position 82,882,069 of record NC_082713.1, on the reverse strand, counting down.
GGGACTTTGTCAAGCACCTTACTAAAATTCATGTAAACAACATCCACTGCCCTGCCTTAGTCAATCTCTTATCACCATCTCAAACAACTCAAAGCTGGTAAGACATGACCTGCCATGCACAAAACCATGCTGTTTCTCCCTCATTAGGCTTATAGGTTCTATCCCTAAGAATTTTCTGCTGTAATTTCCTACAACTGATGTGTGACTCACCAGTCTACAGTTCAGTTTCCTGGCCGGAATCATTACCCAACACCAAGCCCAGTACAGCCCCGTCTCTTATTGGACCATCCATGTATTGATTTAATAAACTCTCCTGGATACATTTTACAAATTCTATCCCAACTAAACCTCTTACACTAGGAAGGTCCCAGTTTATATTAGGGAAGTTGAAATCCTCCATGTCCACAAATCTAATTTTACACATTTTTAGAATCTGTTTACATATCTGTTCCTCAATATCCTGGTGGCTATTGGAAGGGTCTGTAGTACAGTCCTATCAGTGTGATTCTTATTGCTGAGTTCTACTCAAACGGACTTGTTATCTGAATCCTCCATTATGTCTCCTCTGATATTGTTCCTGATTAGCACTTCTCTAAAACTTCAAAAACCCCGGAACATTAATCACCTTGCCTTTCTCTCAACTAAGTTTCTGTAATGACCACAACATCATAGTTGCATATACTGATCCATACTCTTAAGTTCATCATAATACACCTAGCATTAAAATTCACCCCACTTCAAACAGTCCGACATATCAAACCTGTTATTTTGGTTTTGCCTTTCAATACTTTCCCTGACATCTACCTTTCTGTCTGATCCTTCACTCACTGAACTGGTGCTCTGGTTTCCCCTTGCAAAACTAATTTAATCCTTCCCAAATAGTATTAGCAAACCTCCTGGCCAAGATACTGGTTTTCCTCCAGTTGAGGTGCAACTCGTCTCTCTTGTACTGGTCAGCCCTACCCCAGAAAAGGTTCCAATGATCTAAGAATGTAAAACCCTGCCCCCACACCATCTCCTCAGCCACTCAGTCTTCCTTGTGATCACCCCATTCACACCTGTACTAGCCTGTGTCACAGGGAGAAATCTAGAGATTACTGCCTTCGAGGTCTTTCTCTTCATCCTCTTTCCTAACTCTATATGCTCACTAAGTAGGATGTTTTCCCTTTTCTGCCTATATCATTGGTGCCAATATGCACCACAACCCTTGGTTGTTCACCCTCCTCCTTGAGAATATCCTGCAGCCACTCCGATACTTCCTTGACCCAAGCACCTAGGAGGTAACACACCATCATGGTGTACCTTTTGCAGCTAGAGAATCTCTTTCCTGTCCCTCTAACTATCGATTCCCCTATCACTACCACATTGCCTGAATTAATGCTTTTTGTTGAGCCACAGTGCCACTAGCTTGGATGTTGCTGCTGTGTCCTGATGGGTCAACCCCCTTCCCCCCACCAGCAATATCCAAAAAGCTAAACTTGCTGTAACTTGTTGCAGAGAGGAGCCCTGCAATGACTTCTTAATCCCTTACCTCTCCTGGAGGTCACCTATCTACTGTCTGAAGCCTGTACTCCAGGGGTGACTACATTTTTAGAAGTCTCATCTCTAAAGTCATCAACCTCCCGGATAATCCTAAGAACATCCAGCTCCAGCTTGAACTCCTTGGCCTACAGATGCTTTTCGGGGAAGCAGTCCACTTACAACTGAGACTAATCAAACCAAGCATAGGATGGTCATTAGAAGTCAACATATTTATAATGCGTGTATATTATTGAGTAATGGAACTTGAGACAGCTGTGACAGCTTACAGGGACAAACTTTATGAGCAGTTTCTAGCACAATATCCCTTCATGGAAGTAATTACACAATCAATACCATGTCAAAATAGAGTGATAATAAAAACTAACATAATCCCTATAGGCATGCTAAACCAAATAAAACATGAAGTTGCACAAGAGCTAGAAATAAACCAAAGACCATAACAATGCTCTGCAAGAAAATAATGAAGATAAGAAGCCTCGAAGTGCTGATGAAAATAGAATTACTTCAACAACTGCTCCACAGCCTGATGGTAAGCAAAACAACACAGACGTAGACTCTCCAGAGAATGTTGATAATGAAGCAGAAATTACAGACAAAATTATTCTAACGTTTAAAATCCCACTATCAGAATACATGAGCAATAACACAATGAAAAGAACCTATGTATAAAAGCAAAACATCAGAATTTGGAAAAAGAATGTCAATAATCTCAATAATATTATATTACCACAATATTTAGGAAAACTTGAAACATCTGAAAACATACTACTATGCAGCATTTGTAGCAGTGGAGTGCAATGGTTCCAGAATAGAGCCACTCACTAATAGTAACCCAAAACTGAGAACACCAAAATGGCAGAAGAGATTAAGAGGCAAAATTGAAACCTTATAGAGCAGAAATAGCCCACCTAATGGAGTTTAAAATGGATAACTGAGCAAGACGGTTAAGAGAAATGGTAAGGAAATATAAGGTCCATAGAGGATATGATCAACCTAACAAAAGCATTGCAGAATTGATAGATAAACTAAAACAAAAGCTTGGTGCATGCAAAGATACAAAACCAGACTAAATAGATACATGAGATGTGCCATATGAAGAAAACAGAATTATCAGTTTATCAGAACAATGAGAAGGGTTTATACAGGACATTGAAACTTAATTTGACACACCAAAATTTCACCAACCCTAGCACAAAATTACCAGCAAAACACAAAAGATAATGAACTTTTAGTCTAATATCTGGTCAAAAAGTAATGTATAATCAGAAGCAAGCTGGATTACAGAGGGAGAGAACATACACAATTGAACACATGCAAACATCTGAAGTTTAGTTGGACAAAGAGGTCCAGGACCTTAGTCTGGGGGATAAAGTTCTCGAGTCGAAGTTTGTAGATTGTGTAATGGTGAATCACCAAGACTGGACTATTTTTATTTTGTCGCACCTCCCTTAGGTTTTCAAATTTACAGTTTGTTTCAATCACCCTGCCATTTAACTGGAGGAGTACAGTTGAGATTCACGAGGATTTTGCCAGTACTCGAGGAACTGAGTTATGTAGTGAAGTTGAGTATGTTGGAACTTTTGTCTTTGGAGCACGTGTAGATGAGGGGTGATCGTATAGAGGTGTATGACGTATGAGAGGCACAGATAGGGCAAATTCATACAGGCATTCTACCAGGGTTGGGGAATGTAGAACTGGAGGTCATAGATTTAAGACGATAGGGAACAAATTAAATAGGAACCCAAGAGGCAACATTTTCACCTGGAGACTCACCAATATATGGAATGAAAGAGTTGCCAGAAGAAGTGGTTGAGGCAGGTACATTAACAACAACTGAAAGGTGCATGGATGTGAAATATTTGGAGGGATATTCACCAAATGTATGTAAATAAGACTAGCTTAGATGGGATTCTTGGCTGATGTGGACTAGTTGGGCCAAAGGGCCTGTTACAGTACTGTATGACTCTATGACCTCAAGAGAGTTTACCATATTTAGATTATGCAGGTTGATTAATACTTTGTTAACAACAGTAACATGAACAATTGCTCTCACTGCTCTCTGTGTCTTTGGAGTACAACATTCCATAAAGATTGTTGCTGAATGTGGGGAGGTGACCACAATGCAGACAGATGCTGCAAGACTCTGGAAGAATTTTAATTTTGTTGAGTTAAATGACTAGTTTCCATAATCAACAGTCACCCTGTTTTCTAGTCAGTAAATGATAGTAAGATACTTGATTAGCATTGGAAGAAGATTGGTCTGGAATCTGTGCTAGCACAAAGACGTGCAACTGACAGGAAGAAATTCAAAGATAGCTGCATAGAAAATGTAACTCCAAATGTCAAATATCATCAGCAATATTCAGTTTAATTGCTGCTCTTAGAAATGAAACTGAATTTGTCAAAAAGATCATCACAAATTTTCTCACATTCCTCCTGCAAGTCCAGAAAAATAAGAGTAAGATACGCGATCTGCATGACACTCTTGCACCAACTATGTTAATGAGCTCAACAATGAAGATGGACAGACACGAGTTACAATCCACACATTTTCTATGTCATTAAGTCATGTTTAAATGCTCTGCCATTCTTTCTGTGCACAATCAACATAGTTACATTTAAAAGAACGTGTCCCAGGCATGTTATCAAAATTTGATCATCTAGCTACACGTAATAATATCAGAAATATTTAGGCTCATAAATCTCGAGGATACAATCTCCAATTCAGCTGTTTTCTGCATCCTGAGTTATACTCAGTGGCCACTTTATTTGGTACACTTGTACACCTGCTTATTAATGCAAATATCTAATCAGCCAGTCATGTGGCAGCAACTCAATGCATAAAAGCATGCAGACATGGTCAAGAGGTTCAGTTGTTGTTCAGACCAAATATCAAAATGGGAAAGAAATGGAAACTAAGAGACTTTGATTATGGAATGATTGTTGGTGCAAGTTGGGGTGGTTTGAGCATCTGAGAAACTGCTGATCTAGGATTTTTGTGTACAACAGCCTGCAATGTTTATGGAGATTGGTGAAAAAAAACAACCAGTGAGCAGCAATTCTGTGGGTGAACACTCCTTGTTAATGAGAACAACCAGAGGAGAATGGCCAGACTGGTTGAAATGGACAGGAGGTCAACAGCAACTCGGTAAGTATTACATCAATAGTCTGCAGAAGAGCATTTTTATGCACAACATTTTGAACCTTGAAGTGCATGGGCTTTAACAGCAAAAGACCACAAATATACACTCATGGACACTTTATTAGGTACAGGAGTTTCTTAATAATATGGCCACTAATTGTAAGTCTGTGGTAATAAAGCTGATTTTGATTGCTCCTTGTAACTACAGTCCTCCATTCAAGGCAATACCCTCACTAATTTCTTCAGCACTTTCTCTGTTGCTACTGTATCCTTCCAGAAATGTGACAACCTGAACTGTACACAATACTCCAAGAACATTGTAGCCAATGTTTTGCACAACTGCAACATGATCTCCAGATGTTTGTCAAGAAGGTCTGGGAAAGGATGAAGTGGCGTTTAGCTAGGTTCATTCTAAACAGTTGTGTAATTTAAGACTTTGCTCTACCACAAACTGAGTAGGGAGCACAAACTGAGATAAATATCAACAGTTCACAGAAGACCATCAACTTGACTGAAACAACTGGTCTTCCCAAAACTTTCTGTACTTCCGCAAATAGCTGTCTGCAAATGAATGTTGTGGACTAGAGCATTTCAAGCTTCAGTATCTCATGTTGATGGACGTGGTAAAGCTCAGAGAAGCCACTGCAGACACTGTAAGGGGAAAAGTAGCTGGAAGTCTTGTGAAACCTTTTGAATTGTGATAATATGCTGATGCAATGTAAATGAAAAATCATGTCTTAGGCCGAAAATGGCACATAGAATGACTCCTGATTACATATCTTTTATTAATAAAGTAATTGTTCTTAAGAACAAAGTAAATCTTTGAAACATAGAGACAATTTAGCTATCTAAACAATTGCATATCAGCTTGAGAGTATCAAGTCCAAATTCAGAACACAGAAAGGAAATATTTCTCTTATTGCTCCTGTATTCGTACTATTTTCACTTGTCTGTGTAAGGTCAACAACTGATCAGGTTGTATACTGATTCAATCCTCACTTACCAAATATAAAGTAATTAAATGATAATACAGTTTGAACACTAATGCTTATTAAATTGTTGCTAAGTTTGTAATGATAAAAAATAGGTTAACCTTGGAGAATTGGCACAGCTTTCCATATCGCAACAGGTCCAAGGCTGGCAAACTGCCCAAAGGAAGATTCCAAGAAGAACATTGGCATCCCAACAAATACCATCATGAGTGTGTAAGGAATAAGAAAGGCACCTGGAAAATAAAGTAAAAACATCACTGTAGTAAAATCAAAGGCTAAAGCAATTTCCTTACTTGTCCATTAGGATTGGATTAAAATTATATCTGAAATCTTCAATAAAATATTCTTGTCTATCATTCATCTGTTTATCTATCACTAAATTTGATCCAATATTCATCTTTATAGTCTTCCATTAAACTAGAAATATTTTTATTATATCTATCCTGGAAGCAAAAAAATAAACTTTCATTTACTGTCATTGTTCCTGTGATTGACAAATGGGATGTGTCCATGTCTCAGCTTTGCTTCAGAGGATACTTCACTCAACGTCATTTACCGCATCACTGAAGTGTTCCTATAACCCACAAACTCACTTTCAAGGACCCTTCAACTCAGGGTCTTCATAGAAACATAGAAAACCTACCACACAATACAGGCCCTTCGGCCCAAAAAGCTGTGCTGAACATGTCCTTACCTTAGAACTGCCTAGGCTTACCCATAGCCCTCTATTTTTCTAAGCTCCATGTAGCCATCCAGGAGTCTCTTAAAAGACCCTATTGTTTCTGCCTCCACCACAGCCACCAGCAGCCCATTCCATGCACTCACCACTCTCTGCATAAAAAACTTACCCCTGACATCCCCTCTGTACCTACCTCCAAGCACCTTAAAATGGTGCCCTCTTGTGCTAGCCATTTCAGCCCTGGGAAAAAGGCTCTGACTATCCACACAATCAATGCCTCTCATCATCTCGTACACCTCCATCAGGTAACCTCTCATCCTCCTTTGTTCCAAGGAGAAAAGCCCAACTTCACTCAACCTATTCTCATAAGGCATACTCCTCAATCCGGGCAACATCCTTGTAAATCTCCTCAGCACCCTTTCTATGGTTTCCACATCCTTCCTGTAGTGAGGCGACTAGAACTGAGCACAGTACTCCAAGTGGGGTCTGACCAGGGTCTTATATAGCTGCAACATTACCATTTGGCTCTTAAACTCAATCTCACAATTGATGGAAATTCAATGCACCATATTATACCTTTTTAACCACAGAGTCAACCTGTGCAGCAGCTTTGAATGTCCTGTGGACTCGGACCCCAAGATCCCGCTGATCCTCCACACTGCCAGCAGTCAAGTCAAGCCAAGTCACTTTTTATTGTCATTTCGACCATAACTGCTGGTACAGTACACAGTAAAAACAAGACAATGTTTTTCAGGACCATGGTGTTACATGAAACAATACAAAAACTATGCTGAACTACGTAAAACAACTCAAAAAACTACACTAGGCTACAGACCTACCCAGGACTGCATAAAGTGCACAAAACATTATAATAAATAATAAACAACACAATAGGCACAGTAGAGGGCAGTAAGTAGGTGTCAGTCCAGACTCTGGGTATTGAGGAGTCTTACCATTAATACTATATTCTGCCATCATATTTGACCTACCAAAATGAACCAACTCACACTTATCTGGGTTGAACTCCATCTACCACTTCTCAGCCCTGTCTTGCATTTTATCAATGTCCTACTGTAACCTCTAACAACCCTCCACACTATCCACAACACCCCTAACCTTTGTGTCATCAGCAAATTTACTAATCCATCCCTGCACTTCCTCATCCAGGTCATTTATAAAAATCGTGGTGTAGAACAGATCCCTGAGGCACACTGACCTCCATGCAGAACATGATCCATCTACAACCACTCTTTGCTTTCTGTGGCAAGCCAGTTCTGGATCCACAATGCAATGTCCCCTTGGATCCCATGCCTCCTTACTTTTCAATAAGCCTTGCATGGGGTACCTTATCAAATGCCTTGCTGAAATCCATTTACACTACATCTACTGCTCTACTTTCATTGATGTGTTTCATCACATCCTCAAAAAATTCAATCAGGCTCGTAAGGCATGACCTGCCTTTGACAAAGCCATACTGACTATTCTTAATCATATAATGCCTCTCCAAATGTTCATAAACCATGCTTCTCGGGATCTTTCCCATCAACCACTGAAGGGAGACTCACTGGTCAATAATTTCCTGGGTTATCTCTACTCCCTTTCTTGAATAAGAGAACAACCTTCCAATCCTTCAGAACCTTTCCCATCCTCACGGTTGATGCAAAGATCATTGCCAGAGGCTATTATATTTATTATTCTATTATGGATTTAATGAGTAAGAAACATAGAAAACCTACAGCACAATACAGGCCCTTCGGGCCACAATGCTGTGCCGAACATGTCCTTACTTTAGAAATTACCTAGGGTTATCCATAGCCCTCCATTTCTCTGAGCTCCATGTACCTGTCCAGGAGTCTCTTAAAAGACTCTATTGTACCTGCCTCCACCACCACCGCCGGCAGCCCATTCCACACACTCACCACCCTCTGTGTTAATAAACTTACCCCTGATATCTCCTCTGTACCTACTTCCAAGCACCTCAAATCTGTGCCCTCTCTTGTTAGCCAATTCAGCCCTGGGAAAAAGCCCACAGGAAAATGAATCCCAGGGTTGCATATGGTGACATAAATGTACTTTGATAGTAAATTTACTTTTCAGTTCTGAATTTTCAAAAAGTGAATGAAGTTGGCTGAGCAATTTCCACCATGAGAAATTCACCCTTTAATTGGATTTAGATTGATTGGCCTGCATCCAATCCAAGCCACCACTCATGTTCACCATTCATGCTTTATACATTGCTGGATGTATTGATCGGAGTTCCTTGGTTCTGATCAACCTCAGAGCTTAGCTACGATGGCTGTTCCACAAGTCAGAGTTGGGAACAGTTCTAAATGTTTGGTGGTAGTTCCTTAGCTTCTACTCTTGTAAACCACTGATGAACCTTCAATAAATAGCTTGCTATGCCAAAAGTCTTTTCAATTTTTCTGAAATATCTCTGGTGGTCAGAGGCAATTAAAAGGTGGATTTACCTAATTAAAAAAGAACAAATATTTAGATAATTAGCTTAGATTTAAGGCAGAATATTAAAGGTGGGTAATTTCAAGGTCAGGGTATCAAAGGATATGGTGAGAAGGCAGGCATATGGGGTTGAGTGGGATCCGGGATCATCCATGATGGAATAATGGATCAGGTGGGCTGAGTGGCCTAATTCTGCTCCTCTGTCTTATGGTCTTATGTCTTGAAATGCAAGAAAGAATTAATTTAAAACAAAGCAAAATAATCAAAGTATTTGTCTTTTTGATCAAGGCCAATAAACCATTCAGGTATGGTCAGGATCCTTAGTCTTTCTATGAATAAGGGAAGTTGGTATGTGAAGTATAGTGTGTATCTGGTCCCTCTGGTTAGTATTCCACCCTGGGGCTCAAGACTGACTTCTACATTACAATACGTGGGTGTTACGCTCAGGGACATATTGACTAACAAGGGGCATCAAAAGATGGTTCTTCATAGATCTCCCATGTTTATATTTTGAGTTGAGTACTTTGATGTAGCAGAATAGAATGTTTACAACATATAAGGAGGTCATTCGGCTTATTGTGTCTGTGTTGGTCAAAGAAGAGCCTCCCAGCCAAATCCCATCTTCTTGCACTAGGTTTCTTAACCTGCAGACCTCAACTTTTGAGTGTGTGAAGATTTAAGCCTCTGCCATCCCTTCATACAGTAAGTCAGAAATCCTGTACCACATCAAGTCGATTGGAAAGACATGATGAGTATCAGATTAGTTACGACAATGAAGCTAGTGTGCATGTGGCCGATTGATCATGCGATGAATCTTGCCAGGATCCTTTTCAACCTCTCCAGGACAATCATATTTTTGTTCTTGACTTCCATCAATCTGATGACAAGGCAATGTGAAGAGCAGCTGAGGAAAATAAAATTTGACCAATACCTACAAACCTTGACCCAGAGGTAGAAGTGAGAGGCCAATACCAAAAATTTGAGATCTAGTAATATAAATACATCCAGATAATTCAATTCATGTGTTTTCAACAATAACACTTTTACAGATTTATCCTGGTAACAACCCCACTCACCTACTTATTAGAAGTGACATTATTTTGAACCATTCAATTTAAAATAAAATGAGCAGCATTTTTGATGAAGAGCACAACATTATCAGAGGTGAGCAGAGTTCCCTCTTTTGGCTGAGTTGGTATCCTCTTTGTTAGACATCAGCAATCCAATGGCTGTTCTACCACATTCTACTGCAAATATTTTCAATTAACTTACAAATCAAAATTCTGGATTAATTATACTTCTATCAGCAAATCTGTACACTATTGTTTACTTTATGAGCAATTTTCCACTGAATTGAACATTCCTTACACCTGTATAAAATTCCATTTATTTTTGTCCACACTCCCAAGTACTATGGATTCTCTACAATACCTCCTCCATTTCTGTAAGCCAGGTAAGGGAATCTCCAAACATTGCCCAAACCCACAGCACAGCCGATCATTGAGAGCAGGTAGTCAGCCTTCGAGGACCAGTTGCCTCGCTCCACGTTCTCATCACTTTCACCCATGATAGCAGTCTGTTGGGCAGGAGAGCAAAGTTCTGATTAGATGATGACAACTGGAACTCATTCAGAATGGACAATTTTCAGCCCGTGCAGGAACACTGAGTGTTTAACAGCATCTGGTTGCTACCATGTATTTGGAATTCCACAGAAATTTTGCCCCTCTGAGGATTTAGCTTGATTATATTTTGATGTTATACAGTTACAAAATGCTTACTGTACCTTGTGAAGGCATTGTTTAACGGCAATTCTCTGAAAATCTGTGAAAGGCTGATTTGCATCTATTCATATTTGTAGAGTGGTGAACAATTCATCCACTTATCTGAGATTGTAGAGCAGATCACTTACATCCAAATGCCTTTCAGTGTCCTGCTCTGGTCAGGGAGATTCTGCTCCCACACCAGACAATGATTCTCTCACTGTCAGAAGACAGCACCTTCTTCTATTTGAGGGAAATTCAATTTGGTTATCTCAGATATCAATGGTACCCAAGGCACCCAAGAATTTCTGGCATCAGCTCACAGACTAGTAGCTTCTACTGAGTACTTTTGTTCATCTCTACCAGTGAACACATGTGCACTTTTCATATGTCATTATAAAATCACATTGGCCAAAGGTTGCTTGAGATATGAAGGTACAGGCTGGTGCTACCAGGGGATTGAAAAGAACATTGGTAACATTTATGTTAGAGTTTTGAAGAGATCTTGAGTATAAAAAGTGGGCAACTTCATTGTACAGGGTCTTATAGGCTGGGATATAACTAGTACTAAGAGTTAGGGTTAGACAAGGGCAGAGAGAGAGAGAAAAAAGGTGAGAGAAGATAAATGAGAAGGCGGGAGGGGGAGAGAGCACGAGAGAGGGGTGTGATAAAGAGAGAGGGAGGGAGAGAGAGAAAGAGTGAGAAGTGGGGGGGCGAGGTAGGGGGAGAGAGTCTGGGATATGAGAAAGTTTTGAGAAAGTATAAGGAAACCAGTACGCAGAAATGTTTTGTGAACTTAGTGTGAGTACTGGTGAGAAGGTCATGGATGGATATGCTTGAGACTAGATTCAGATGGAGAATGTTTCCCTCTTAGAGACCTGGTTCTAAGTTATGAGCCTAGGCCAAAGGTCACAAGAGTTAGGAAGTTATTGGCTGGTACCACTAGGGATTAGAAAGGAACTTTGGTAAAATTTATTTTACATTTTTGAAGAGTGTACAAAGGTGTACAAGGGGTAATTGCTTTTTGCGAGGGGAGTCTTCTCTTAGGCTGGGTAGCAGCTAGTGGAAAAACAGAGAGGGGAGATTGGGGGAAGTGGGGCAGGACTATCTGTCGGGCATCTGTGGTTCCCTCTGGCAGTATATAATGTGGAATGGCTTCGTGTTTATTTGATAAATATAATGTTGGCTCTTTTACAACTTACTTAATCATTTTCTTTATTTCTATATTTTATTCTCTATATCTTGCTTTTAAAGTAATTGCTTAAAACTTTTAATACCGGTACAGTGCTTCTTGTTTGCAGCTACTACTTGCAGCTGATTTGGAAAAGAGCAAAGAATATATTTGAAAATACTTTCCTTACATCACACCACATCCCCATGTTTTTTAATGTAAGTCAATGAACTGTAAAACCAATAATAGAAAGGGGCATTATCTAAATGGCAAACCATGCTGTTCAAAGCATATTCACACAACACACACAAAATGCTGGTGGAACACAGCAGGCCAGGCAGCATTTATAAGGAGAAACACTGTCGACGTTTCAGGCCGAGACCCTTCGTCAGGACTAACTGAAAGGAAAGATAGCAAGAGATTTGAAAGTAGTGGGGGGGAGGGGGAAATGCGAAATGATAGGAGAAGACCGGAGGGGGTGGGATGAAGCTAAGAGCTGGAAAGGGGATTGGCGAAAGTGATACCGAGCTGGAGAAGGGAAAGGATCATGGGACGGGAGGCCTCGGGAGAAAGAAGTGGGGGGGGGGGAAGCACCAGAGAGAGATGGAGAACAGGTAAACAACTAAATATGTCAGGAATGGGGTAAGAAGGGGAGGAGGGGCATTAACGGAAGTTAGAGAAGTCAATGTTTATGCCATCAGGTTGGAGGCTATCCAGCCTCCATTCACAAGTGGGTCACATGAGCCAAATGCATACAGTATAAAGCAGGTACTGCTAAAGTTAGGTATACAGTAAAATTGTGAATAGAGTGATTAGCGAATACTTGGTCTCTGCCATTTGAGTTAAATGTAAAGCAGAACTACAAGCTGAAATGATCTGCTGCCATGATATTTTTTAAACATTATATACAATATGTTGTCCTCAATTCACTTGGTAGGTTTAACTTTTTGACGTTTTAACTAGTTTTGATAATGTTGCAAAACACTCACAATTCTACTTAACCTTTCTCATCCCACACAAGTTACAGTTTCTTAACCTAGGTTGCAGATATAAAGAATAAAATACGGACATAAAGAAAATGATTAAAGTTGTAGCGATGACAAAATAATACTTAGCAAATAAACACTAAGCCGCTCCACACAATATACTGCCGAGGGAAGCTCAGATGTCCGACAACTTCTCACCCTTGCCCTCTCCTTCTCACCTCCCTCCCCCTCTCCCACCCCCACTTCCCCTTTCTCTCCCAGGTTAATCTGGAATATTTCTGAAATCATGCATGCATTCTATGTATTCCTTCATATCATCGTCTCTGAGACACTGTGTATCTTATGCCAATTTACAGTGCAAATGAAACATTTTCTTCAAGTTTCAATTAGATTAGTTCAGGGTACATTTAAATCAACACCTCACTCATCCTTTGCTCCTGGTACTAGTTTATTTTTTTAAACAGAGGTAGAGCCAATTATCCTTTTCCTGTCCTCTCTGTACCTTTTCCTTCTCTAAATTTATTTCACTTTCAATGCTCTTTTACAGCACTCATCTAAATGTTTCTGCACTTCACCCTTCCTGTGAACAAGTGCAGACCATCCACAGTTGTCTCACATTTCCTTTTTCTATTCACACTCTGCAATCATTCCATTCCACCCACTTCTCAATATGCCATCATAGTCCCCTTAGGGTCCAGGACAGGCAATTCTTAAACCAGCATTCACATTTTGTAATCTGTTTTCCTACTCACACTCTAATAGAAAAAGGGAAAAAAAATGCTCTTGTCCTCTCCAACTCTTCATCCTATATCCTTCTATTCTTGTTTTCTTTCCTTCTTTTTTTTTTCTGGAATGTGAACCACAGGTGAACTCGTAGGACTTGGACCCAGCTGTCTTCTTTTATGTGCACCCGTGAGAGCCATACTTGGCCCAAGAAACCTTTTGGCAGCATCCCAGCTTATTTATATACATAAATACCTCATTTGCCTATACTTGCATTGCTCCTCCCTTTATTCTTAACTAGTGCCTCAATATCACTTGAAAACCAACGTTCAATAAACCTGATAAATTTATCTTTTATTCTGATCTGCACATACAAGGCTTATACTCTCAAAATTTCATTTTTGAAGGACTCCCACTTACTAAGCACACCTTTGCCAGAAACCAACCTGTCCCAATCCACACTTGCCAGATCGTTTCTGATATCATCAGAATTCGCCTTCCTCCAATCTAGAATATCAAGCCATGGACCAGACCTATCTTTCGCATATTAACTTTGAAACTAATGGCATTATGATCACTAGATGCAAAGTGTTCCTCTACACAAGCTTTTTTTTAAAGTCTATACTTATTTATTTATTTATTAAATTTTAAAAAAATTACAAAGAATAAATGTGATGATAAATAGTGAGAAAAATAATATTAACCCTCCCCCCTCCCCTTAACTCTGCCCCCCCTTAACCCTTATCTAAAGAAAGAAAAAAAAGAGAAAGATTGCCTGGATATCGGAGGAGCCCCACATGTTCCATGGAGTTCAAAATAATTTTAATATTTATTTTTACTTTTCCCAATTACTTTATAATTTTATCTTCAAAGGACCTATGTATTTAATCCTATCTTTTGTAGGTATGGGAGCCAAATTTTCAAAAATATATCATTCCTTTCATTTTCTTAATATATATTAAAACTCTTTTTCTTTTCACAAGTCCATTAATTCCATTAACATTAAAACATAAAAAATTAAGTAAATTAGTCAATCATAATACCTTGGGTACTCTTTAAAATTCTCCATGTTGCTATGAGTTTCTTCCCAACCATCCAGGCAAAAAAAGAAGAAAAATAGAAGAAAGATAACTAATATATAAGAAAAAAAACAAAGTACCCCCCCACTAATGTTGCGAATAAAAAGAACACAACATTACCCCCACTCATTTTACGGGTCATGGCAATCGCCATGATTGCACATGTGAAACTCGCAGCCATCGATCAGGAGCTCTTCCAGCTCCCCCGCAAAAAAAAAGAAAATATATTAGTGAAGAAAAAAAAATAATGTCTTTACTCCCAATTAATCTCAACTATTTTTTTATATATAAATGTCCATCGTCCAACCTTGTTTCAGTCTTCATCATTAGTCCATTTCATTTCTATAATTCTTTACTTCTTCGTGGATATCAGGAAATTCTTGTACAAATTCCTCCACTTTCCAGTAGTCAACGAAAAATCTTCTTTCTTCGTTATCCAGGAAAATTATCAATTTTGCTGGGATAGCTCAATAAAAATGTATAGCCCTTTTCCCATAAAGATTTTTTCACTGGATTAAATTCCTTCCACCTCTTCAGAAGATCGTAACTTATGTCTGGATAAAAAAAAACTCTTTTTCCTCCGATTATCAATGGCCCATTTCTCTTTTTAGAACCTAGAATAGCTGCCTTCAAGATCATTTCTTTATCTTGGTACCTTAAACATTTTATCAAAATTGATCTTGGATTTTGATTTTGTTGAGGTCTTGGTCTTAAAGCTCTGTGAGCTCTTTCAATTTCAATTACTTGGCTTCCTTTTCTCATTTCTAACATTTTCGGAATCCAGCCTTGAAAGAATTTTATTGGATTTTCTCCCTCTGTACCTTCCATAAGACCAACAATTTTGATATTATCTCATCTACTAGAGTTTTCAAGCACATCTATTTTTTCCAACATCCATTTTCTTTCTATTGTCCAGGCAAGATTATTGTCTTCTATCTTACCTATTCTTCCAGTGTTTTCTTCCACTTTTACTTCCATCTCTTTAACTTTATTACCCATCTTCTTTTGTTTTTCCACCACATTATTGAGTTTATTCTGCATCCTTCTTATAGCTTTTAATTCATTCATAATATATATCAGAATATCTTTTAAGTCTCCTTTAATCTCTTCCTTCTTTTCCTCTTCTTCTTCCTCTGAATTTCCCAAACAGTCTGATTCCACTTCCGATTCACTTCCAACCGTAGTTGGGATTTGTAGTTTTGTTAATATCTGTTCATGCATACTTTTGCGCATGCGTTGTTATTGCCGTTTCTTCTTGGAGACCGCCGACATTGCTGCAACTTCCGGTCCCGCATCATCAGAAGTGCCATGCACTTCGCTGCGAGGAGATCCAACTTAAGTCCGAGGCTTCACCGAGAAGGTTAGGCCTTTTTCTCCACCGATTTGCACAGTCTTCAAAGTAGTAGCTTTCTTCTGTCTCAATTTAGGAGCCACATCAAAAGATAATCCTGAGTTACTTATAAATAGTTTCTAGTAGATATTTGTTAACTCTTCTTCATTTAAACCCTATTTCATTACTTTTTACGAGGGAGCTGGTTTCCCAATGTCTCGACCCTATGTCATCATGTGACACCCTCTACCCAAGCTTTAGTCATCTACCCTGCTTCATTCTTGTATACCAGATCAAGTATAATACACTCTCTCACTGGATCTTCTATGTACTCATTCCGGATACTTTCCTGAACAGATTTGACAAACTCTATCCTATCTAGACCTTTTACAGGATGGGAGTCCCAGTCAATATGTGGAAAGTTAAAAACACCTACTATAAACCAGAACAACTGAGGTGTCCTCCACATTCAAAGAAAGGGGCTTCTCTTCCTCTATCATCAATGTTGCACTCACCCTCATTTCTTTCATTTCGTACACATCAGTCCTCACCCCATCTTCCTGCTGCCACACCAGGGACAGGGTTCCTCCTGTCCTCCTTCATCTACCACCCCACAAGCTTCCATGTCCCGCACATAATTATCCATAATTTCTGCTATCTCCAATAAGATCCCACCACCAAGCACATCTACCACTTGCCCCCACTTTCTGCTTTCCATAGCAATGGTTCCCTCCACAACTCTCTTGTCCACTCATCCCTTTCCACTAAATTTCCTCCTGGTACTTATCCACACTCAGGTTAGAGGAGCAACACCTTATATTCTGTCTGGGTTGCCACTCACCTGATGGCATTACGATCAATTTCTCAAACTTCTGGTCCCTCCTCTCCTTCACCATTCTGTATTCCTGTTTACGTCTCTCACCTTATCTCCTTACCCGTCCATCACTTCCCTCTTATGCTCCTCTCCCTTTCCTTTCTTCCCTGGTCTTCTGTCCTCTCCTACAAGATTCCCCCTTCTCCAGCCCTTTATCTCATTCACCATCAACTCACCAGCTCTTTACTTCTCTCCCTCCCCCCTCCATGTTTCACTTATCACCTGCCACCTTGTACTTTTTCCTCCCCTCTCCCACCTCCTTATTCTGACTGCTTCCCTTCCTTTCCAGTCCTGATGAAGGGTTTCAGCCCCAACTTTGACTGTTTACTCTTTTCCATAGATGCTGTCTAGCCTGCTGAGTTCCTCCTTCATTTTGAGTGTGTTGCTTTGGATTTCCAGCATCTGCAGATTTTCCATGTTTTTTGTTTTATGTTTCTTGCACCAATCTGCTATCTCTCTACAAATCTGTTGCTCTAAATCCCTTGGGTTGCTGGGTGAACTGTAAAATAGTGTCATTAATGTTGTCATACTGTTCTTTATTTCTCATGTCCATCCATAATGCTTCACTAGACGCGTTCTCTATTTTGTCCTGACTGAGCGCTGCTGTGATATCTTCCCTGACTAGTAACACCACCACTTATCTTTTAATTACCTCTGCTTTGTCACGTCTAAAACAATGAAACCCCAGAATATTGAACTGCCAATCTTGCCCCTTGTGCAACTAAGTCTCACTATTGACTACAGCATCATAATTCTATATGTTGATCCATGCCCTGACCTCTACTTGCCTTTCCTGTGGTACTTATTGCATTGAAGTGTTTGCAGCTCAGGACAGTAGCCACAACATGCTCAACCTTTCTTTTCCTGACTTTGTCTGAGGTCTTAACAAAATCCCAGAAGTGAACTCACAGGACTTGAAGCCAGCTCAGGCCAGCTTCTTCTATGTGCATTCACGAGACCAATAATGGGCCCAAGGAACTCTTTGCTTTCACCACCATGGCTTCCCTATATCCGTGACTAATGGAACGATGTACCTTGACCACTCCACGCAGAAGGAAATTTGCATTCCAACAGCAAACTTAGTAATTTGCTTATATGACCTGCCGAATATTTGGGACTGATCAGCGATGGGACACAATTCCATTCTTCCATAGAACAAAGTCAGGGGATGGCTATCTCTACAGAGCCTTCAAATAACTGTTATTATCAATCAATTGGACTTCAACAACTTGCACTTGTGCCTCAGTCAGACCTTATTTACTTGTGTAGAAAGAAAAGAGTGTGGTCCCTGTCACCAAACTGTTCAGAAGTTTGAACAAAGAAAAGCTATTTTTATTCTGAACATGACTGGTTCTATGCAAATGCTGTAAGTATTCTACACAAAATAGAAACTATGTGTATTCTGAATATAAACACTTGCACATTTAAGTACCAATCACAATATATATTTAAGTGGTTAATAACAAATTAAATCTATGCATTAAAGGCCAATAATACTTGAGACTTCATAAAATAACTATCCCAATAGTAAGTGTTGCCCTAGAATTCTTAATTTGCATCTTTATCTTGTTATGCCTGATGACCTTAGTCCCCAGATTTGAACAGAAAGGCTGTACAAAGGAGAGTTAGGTTTTCAAGGAGCGTGTTCAGTTTGGGTGACTGCACTTTGTACACTGTCTCCATCAATTTTTCATCTTGTCTATAGAAATGAGAAAACAGTTGACGTTTTAGGCAGAGACTCTTTGTCGGGACTTGATCAGAAAGGGGAAGAAGCCAGATTAAGAAGGTGGGGGTAGGGGAGAGAGTACAAGCTGGAAGGGGATAGGGGAAGCTGGGTGGGTGGGGAAAGGGGGCTGAAGTAAGAAACTTGGATAGTGTCACAGAAAAGTACTGCACAGAAACAAATCTTTCAACCTATTCAGCTGGCCAAGATCCTGCTGCAAGCCATGTCTTCCTCACTATCTGCTACATTCCTAAATGTGGTATCATATGCAAATCTGATAAACTAGTTAACCACATCATCATCCAGATCATTGATACAGGTGGCAAACAACAATGGGCCCAGCACTGATCCCTTTAGTACTCTCATAGCCACAAGCCTCCAGCCAGAGAGGAAACCATCTACTGCTAACCTCGGGATTCTCCCACAAAGCCAACATCTAGCTAGATAGAAACAGTGCCTGCAAGAAGTATTTGCCCCTCTTGGAAGTTTTTGTACTCTATTGTTTTACAACTTTGAATCACAGTGGATTTAATTTTGCTTTTTTTGACACTGATCAACAGAAAAAGACATTCTTGTCAAAGGGAAAACAGATCTCTACAAAGTTACCTAAATTAATTGCAAATATAAACCACAAAGTAATTGATTGCATAAGTATTCACCCCCCCTTCAAGTCAGTATTTAGTAGCTGCACCTTTGGCAGCTATCGCAGCTTTGAGTCTATGTGGATAGGTCTCTATCAGCTTTGCACATCTGGACACTGCACTTTTCCCCAATCTTCCTTACAAAACTGCTCAAACTCTGTCATATTGCATGGGGATCATAAGTGAACAGCCCTTTTCAAGTCCAGCCACAAATTCTCAATTGGATTGAGGTCTGGACTCTGACTTGGCCACTCCAGGATATTAACCTTGCTGTTTTTAAGCCATTCCTGTGTAGCTTTGACTTTATGCTTGGGGTCATCATCTTGTTGGAAGACAAATCTACTCACAAGTCACAGTTCTCTTGCAGACTGCATCGGGTTTTCCTCCAGGATTTCCCTGTATTTTGCTGCATTCATTTTCCCCTCTACCTTCACAACCCTTCCAGGGCCTGCTGCAGTGAAGCATCCCCACAACATGATGCAGCCACCACCTTGCTTTACAGTAGGGGTGGTGTGTTTTTGATGATATACAGTGTAGCTTTAGTCTGATGGGCAAAAATGCTCAGTTTTGGTTGAATCAGACTATAGAACCTTCTTCCAGCTGACCTCAGAGGCTCCTACGTGGCTTTTGGCCGAGATTTTAAGCAAGTTTTTTTTTCAACTATGGCTTTTTTTTCAAGCTATGACTGGCAAAGCACCTGAGCAACAGTTGCAAGGCACAGTCACTCCAAGATCAGCTACTGAACCTCCAGAGTTTTCATAGGTCTCTTGGTGGTCTCCCTTACTAGTCCCCTTCTTGCACAGTCTGTGCCATATTCTTTCCATTTCTTGATAATTGACATTACGAGATATTCAGTGACATGCAATTTTTTTTTTGTATTCATCTCCTGACTTGTGCTTTTCAATAATATTTTCGTGGAGTTGCTTGGAGTGTTTGTTTGTCTTCATGGTGTAGTTTTTGCCGGGATACTCATCGATCCACAGTTGGACCTTCCAAATACAGGTGTATTTTTACTACAATCAGTTGAAACACCTTAACTGTACACTAGTGATTTTCACTTAACTATGTGATTTCTAAAACCAGTTGGCCACACCAGTGATGATTTGGTTGTCATATTAAAGGGGGGTGTGTGAAGTAGTAGTAGTAGAGCTAATAGGACTTGATGTTTAAATCCCTATGATACATCAGCACTCTTGATGTTGCCAGTGGAGTTGGAGTGGTGACAAGGAACCTTATTGGGGTCATTAGGTGGGCACCCTCCTTCTTAAACATTTTGTTGATAAGCCCACAACATCTCCAGAGGGCTCAATGGTGCTACCTGGCATTTTTTGTACTTATGCCATCAATTATTTCATGTTTTATATTTGTAATTCATTTAGATACTTAGATTAGTTGGTAGAGATCTGTTTCCACTTTGACACCAGAGGGTTTTTTTCTGCCAATCAGTGTCAAAAACGTATCATTAAATCCACTTTGATACAATGTTGTAAAACAATAACACATGAACATTTTCAAGGGGGTGAATACTTTTTTGGCACTGTACTGATTCCAAAGGAAATTACAGTTTCACAGTTGCATTGCAAATGTACAGATATACAAATATACAAATATTAGAAGAGAAGTAAGAAAGAATAAAAATAAGTTACCTCAGACAGTCTAACAGGAGGGGATCATCACTTCCCGACTAAAGGTTGACTCATTACAGAGCCTAATGCCCAAGAATAAAAATGACCTCATAAAGCGCTCTTTGGAATCATGCAGTTGCCTTAGTCTATTATTAAAACTGCTCCTCTGCTCAGCCAAAGTGGCATGCAGAGGGTGAGAAACATTGCCGAGAATTGTCAAGATTTTCTGTTGTGTCCTTTGTTCTACCACAGCCTCCAGTGTGTCCATTGACTCCTATAACAGAGCCAGCCTGATCCAATTTATAACCTCATCTTAAATGTCAAGGGATTGAACCTTTCTGACCAAAAACCTCCCATGCAGGACTTTGTAAAATACCTTTCTAAAGTCCACATAAACAACATCTATAATTTTAAAAAACTCTATAACTTTGATTAAGTATGACCAACCATGCACAAAGCTATGCACAATATTCTTAATCTGTCCATGTCTACCCAGTCCCTAATAATACCCTCCAATGACTTTCCTACTACTGATGATAGGTTCTCCAACCTATAATTTACTTGTTTATTTTTAGAAACTTTCTTAATAACGGTACAACATTTTACCACAACATTGGCTGTGTTCCTGTTGCCTGTTACTAAGGATTATTCAAATATCTCTTCTAAGGCCCTGGCAATTTCTGCACTTGCACTCAGAGGTCCGAGGGAACATATTATCAGGCCCCAGGGACTTATCCATCCTAAATTCCCTCATGACAGCAAACACTTCCTCCTCTGTAATCTGAATAGGGTCCATGAAGTTGATGTCAATTTGCCTCACTTCTATATACCCTGTGTCCTTTTGCTCTTGGTATTTCTGTAGAATCACTTAGGATTCTCCTCATCTTGTCTGCCAGGGAACCTCATGCCTTCCTGCTTTCCTTCTTGTGTTCTCTTGCATTTCTGATATTCGATAAGCACTCCATTTGTTCCTACCTGCCTAATGCTGCTGTGCATCTCCTTTTTATTCTTGACCAATGCCTCAAAGTTTCTTGAAAACCAAGGCTCCCGAAACCTGTTATCTTTACCCTTTATTGTAACAGGCACTTCCTCATCCAGGTTATTTATAAAAATCATGAAGAGAAGGGTTCCCAGAACAGATCTCTGAGGCACACCACTGGTGACCGACCTCCATGCAGAATATGATCCGTCTATAACCACTCTTTCCCTTTTGTGGGCAAGCCAGTTCTGGATCCACAAAGCAAAGTCCCCTTGGATCCCATGCCTCCTTACTTTCTCAATAAGCCTTGCATGGGGTACCTTGCTGAAATCCAGATACACTACATCTACTGCTCTACCTTCATTAATGCGTTTAGACACATCCTCAAAAAATTCACTCAGGTTTGTAAGGCACGACCTGCCTTTGACAAAGCCATGCTGACTATTCCTAATCATATTATCCCTCTTCAAATGTTCATAAATCCTGCCTGTCATGACTTTCATCAGCTTACAAATCACTGAAGTAAGACTCTCATCTAGTCCTTTTACAGTATGGGAATTGCAGTCAATCTGTGGGAAGTTAAAATCACCTACTATAACAACATTACGTTTCTTGCTATAGTCTCTGATTTCTCTAGAAATTTGTTCCTCTAAATGCCTTAGATTGTTGGGTGGTCTTCAAATTAGCCCCATTAATGTGGTCATACCTTTGTTATTCCTCAGATCCACCGATAAGGATTCACTAGACGAGTTCTGCAGTCTGTCCTGACTGAGCACTGCTGTGACATTTTCCCTGACTAGTAATACCACCACCCCTTCTATAATCCATTCTGCTCTATTGCTTCTAAAACAATGGAAACCTGGAATACCAAGCTTTGAATCCTGCCCCTCCTGCAAACAAATCTTTCTAATGGATACAATGTCACAATTCCATGTGTTAATCTATATCCTGGGTTCATCTGCCTTTTCTACAATACGTTTTGCATTGAAATATATGTAGCTCAGAATGTTAGTCGCAGCATGCTCAATGTTTTGATTCCTGATTTTGTCTGAGGTCTAAACTACATCTGTCTCCACAACTCTACGTTATCTGTTTTGGCAGTCTGATTCCCATTCCCCTGGAGGTCTAGTTTAACTCCCACCCCATGGTGGCATGGTTAACAATCACAATCCTGGAGGTGCTGTCCTTTAGCTGAGCACCTGACTCTCAGAATTCACTCTGCAGAACCTCGTTACTCTTCCTACCCATGTCATTGGTATGTACATGGACCATGAGCTCTGGCTGCTCACCCTCCCACTTAAGAACGCTAAGGACTTCGGAATCAGAATCAGATATAATATCACTGGTACTTGTTGTTAAACTTGTTAACTCTACAACAGCAATACAATGAAATACATGATGAATGAATATAGAGAAAGAAAGTATACATTAAGATTATATATGTCTATTCAATATTTAAGTTCAAATAAGAAGTGCAAAAATAACAAATAAAAAAAGTAATGAGGTAATGTTCATGGGTTCAATGTCCATTTAGAAATTGGATAGCAGAGATGAAGAAGGGAAGAAGCTCTTCCCGAATCGCTGAGTTTGTGCCCTTCAGGCGTCTTTACCCCCTTCCTGATGGTAACAATGAGAAGAGGGCATGCCCTGCATGGTGGAGGGTCCTTAATGATGGACGCTGCCTTTCTAAGGCACTGCTCGTTAGAGATGTTTTGGATACTAAAGAGGCTGGTATCCATGAAGCAGCTGACTAATTTTTACAACATACTTCGTCCTTGTGCATTCCAGACAGTGATGCAGCTTGTCAAAATGCTCTTCATGGTACATTTGTAGAAGATTTTGAGTGTTTTAGTTGACAAACCAAATCTCCTTAAGCTCCGGGTGCAATATAGCCGCTGCCATGCCTTCTTTCTAGCTGCATCGATATGTCGGGACCAGGTTAGATATTCAGAGATATTGACACTCAGGAACTTGAAATTGCATACTTTCTCCACTTCTGATCCCTCTATCAGGACTGGTTTGTGTTTCCTCGTTTTACTCTTCCTGAAGTCCATAATCAGCTCATTTGGTTTTGCTAATGTTGACTGCAAGTGACGCCACTTAACTAACAGGTATATCTCACTCCTCCATCTGAAATACTGCCAACATGGTTGAACATCAGCAACTTTATATATGTTATAGATCTCTTCAGACTCTGATTGCAGGTAGAATGCATTTTGATTGCAACGCAATACCTCTGATTCACCTAAATGGGTCCAGTCTACTTTCTGAGTACGTGCATAATGGTAATCATGTATCAATAAACAAATGGCCAAAAGCTAAAAGTAAAGCTATCATATCTAAACATGGAACTTTTGTAGCAGTTAAAATGTTGGTACAGATATGGATGCAAACACGAGGAAATCTGTAGATGCTGGAAATTCAAGCAACACACACAAAATGCTAGTGGAACACAGCAGGCCAGGCAGCATCTACAGGAAGAAGTACAGTGGACATTTCGGGCCGAGACCCTTCGTCAGGACTAACTGAAAGAAAAAATAGTAAGAGATTTGAAAGTGGGAGGGGGAGGGCGAGATCTGAAATGATAGGAGAAGACAGTAGGGGGAGGGATGAAGCTAAGAGCTGGAAAGTTGATTGGAAAGTTGATTTAAATGTATCTGCCAAGAATCCTTCAATTTCAACAATAGTCTCCTTCAAGGTCCAAGCGAATACCCTGTCAGGGATTTATCTACTGTGATTTGCCTCATGACAGCAAGCACCTCTTCCTCTTCAATCTCTATAGGTTCCATAACCTCACTACTTGTTTACCTTATTTCCATAGACTCCTTGCCAGTTTCTTTAGTAAATACAGATGTAAAAAACCCATTTAAGATCTCCCCAATTTCTTTTGATTCCATATGTAGCCGACCACTCTGATCTTCAAGAGGACCAATTATATCCCTTACTATCATTTTGCTCTTAACATACCTGTAGAAGCTCTTTGGATTATCCTTCACCTTGACTGCCAAAGCAACCTCAGGTCTTCTTTTAGCCCTCCTGATTTCTTCCTTAAGCATTTTCTTGCACTTTCTATACTCCTCAACCACCTTATTTGCTCCTTGTTGCCTATACATGTCATACATCTCTCTCTTCTTCTTTATCAGATTTCCAATATCACTAGAGAACCAAGGTTCCTTATTCTTATTCATTTTGCCTTTAATCCTCACAGGAACATACAAACTCTGCATTCTCAAAATTTCTCCTTTGAAGGCCTCCCACTTACCAATCACATCCTTGCCAAAGAACAACCTATCCCAACCCACGCTTTTTAGATCCTTTCTCATTTCTTCAAATTTGGCCTTTTTCCAGTTTAGAACCTTAACTCAAGGACCAGATCTATCTTTATCTATGATCAAGTTGAAAGTAATGGTGCTATGATGACTGGATCCAAAGTGTTCCCCTACACACACATCCATCACCTGTCCTAACTCGTTTCCTAATAGGAGATCTAACATTGCATCCTCTCTAGTCGGTACCTCTATATATTGATTGAGAAAACTTCCCTGAACACATTTTACAAACTCTGGCTGGTCTAGACCTTTAACAGTATGGGAGTCCCAATCAATACATGGAAAATTAAAATTAAATTTCAGCTGGTGACAACCCTATTTTCCGCTGTAACCCTCATGGATAACCCTCATGTGGAATAGGGCTAACCGTAAGACCTTCAACCAAGTGAGTTCAGTCTCTGCTGTTAGTTTGGCCAATTTACTCTTCAGAATGCCATTGGCTGTTTCCACTATGCCAGCGGCCCCTGGGTGGTGTACACAGTGGAATTATTGCTTGGTAGCTAGTTCATTACATACCCCTTCGTTTGCTTTCATCACAAAGTGTGGGCCATTGTCAGAGCTCAGCTTGTCTGACAGGCTGTACCTGGGAACTAGTTCCTGTACTAATACTTTCACAACAGTCATAGCAGTATTATTGGTAGTTGGAATAGTTTCAATACATCTACTAAACGCATCTATAATAACTAAGCAGTAACTCGAACAACGTACTCTAGGCAATTCAATAAAATCAACCTGTAGACACAAGAAAGGCCCACCTGGCAAGGGAGTCGTACTCATGTGTACAATTATGTATATAATCGACCGATCATGGTAAAAACTGTGTAGGAACACAAAACTGTCCCATTGGGGTGATCCAAAAACCTAGGTTGGGGTCTTTCTGGCACCCCACCTGGGACCACAGTTTGCAGTCCTCTTCACAGGCATCCCCCTGAAAGGTACATACCTCCTGGATGTCCGGCGTACCCGTTCTGCTTAAGTCACTGAGGTTTGCTTGACGGGAACCTGAAGGGACTACAACTACCGAGGATTGTACATTACTCTTCGCTGTCTCATCCGCTAAAGCATTGCCTTCAGAGACCCGGTTGGACATGCGGGTGTGTGCTGCCCATTTAATAATAGCCAAAACTCGAGGTAGCTGTAAAGCGATGAGTAGGTTGTTTACAAAGGTGGCATTACTAATGGGGTGACCAGAGGAAGTCAGGAATCCCCGATGCTCCCAGAGAGCCCCGTGGTCATGTGCAACTCCAAATGCATAACAGGAGTCTGTGTAAATGTTCGTACTTTTATCTGTTACCAGGATACAGGCACGAGTCAGAGCAAACAGTTCAGCCTTCTGGGCTGAGACAGCTGCTTCAAAAGAGGCCTGCTCAATTACTTCACCGTCCATCACTATAGCATAGCCAGAACATCGTTTCCATGCTGGATCCACAAAAGAACTTCCATCCTCATAAAACGTTACCGTGGGCTTGAGGGGGTATTGAGGAATGGATGAGAGAGTCTGTCCTTCTTTCACGATGACCCAAACAGGGGGGCAGTTGGTGCGGTTGATTTCATGGCCTGAAATTGCCCAGAGATGGTACAACATTCTGGATTCGGTCAATATTAAAAAAGTGTCTTACCATGTCTTCACCTCGGACTCGTGAAGATGGGATATCTGGTAAGACACTCGTCCGATATTTTCAGTATTGGAGTTGGCCCGCAGCCAAGTCTTGCCAGTCTCCCTCAGTGCTGAAGGCTTGTTTTGTCAGGGTGTAGGCAAGGAACCCTAGGCTCTTTGGCTTGAACCCAGGGCAAACCTTAACAGTGATATTGGGAACCATGAGTCCTGTCTGTTGCAAAGGAAATCCGGAACTTCGACCAGTAATGCACTTCCCCTATTCCTAAAACTTCTTCAATCACCGTGACTAGGAACTTCCGCCCCTTGAAGGGTGCATAATATTGACTTTCCTCAGTGGTGCACCCTGTAGGATCATAGCATAGGGTCATATGGGGGTCGGCCGCTGGCAGAGGGGCTTCAAATGAAGTGGAGTGCAGATTAAGTGCCCACCACTGGGGGTTCAGAAACTGTGGAAGCTGTCAGCTGTTCACTAGTCCCAGGTTGACACCCTTGTCTGCACATAGGATCTTGACTTCCAAAGGACAGAGCAAGTCTCTCTAGGCTAGATTACACCCTAGACTGGTGATGACTGTAAATGAAACCTCACGCTGGTTCCCCAAGAACTCCACCTGCAGTGGCTGGGTACATGAATATGTATGATCCGTGCCTTTGAACCCAGTCAGAGTGATTCCAGCGTCCGATAGCTGGAATCCCTGTTCCGATACTATTTCCTGATCGAGAGTGGCTGTGGTTGCCCCTGTATCAATCATAAACGGAATTGGAATTCCAGCAACTTGCAACATTACATTGGGCTCTTCCTGAGGGGTGGTACTCATGGTAGGGAGCATCCTTGTTTGTCAATTTCTAAATGGGTTATGGACAGAGAATGCGGTCGTTGTCACCACCTATCCCTTGGTAGGTTTTTGTTCCCATGGGCACCTCACCTTCCAATGCCCAGGACGTCCACAACTGAAGCACACCCCACTTGGTCCCCCATACCCATTGCCTGTCTGTGATAATGGTCGGCGTGGTGGACCAGGCCTACCATTCCTAGGATCCTGACAAATGGATGGAAGTCGTTGGGCTAGCATTCTATTGGGTCCTGTCCAAAAAGAGTCCGGGTTATCAGGGTATGGCCAATCAGGAAAATGATCACAGTTCTGATCCTCAGATATAACCCGCTCGCGTCCTTCTCCCCGCTGAACGTATTAACCTTTAATATAAGTTCCCTTCAGGGTTGATTGGGATTCGAAAGCCAGGTCCCAGTAATATGTCAAAGCTTATTGCATTCAATTTTGGTCATTGTCAGGCCAATCCATGTTATTTGTTTCAATCATGTTGGCTAACTTATTTGGTAAGCTTTGGAACAGTAGGGCTTTAAACTGGGGGGACGGATTCCCATTATTAAAGGCTTGGTCTCCTGCGAAAGTGCTATAGCAGGCCACAGATCACTCCCAGCAGTCTGGTACTGATTCCCCAGGCTTAGGTTTGCATTCAAGTAGTTTTGTGATGTTTGCAGGTTGCTGGAGAGCCCTTTCCAAGGCTTGAATAATCTGGTCTGTCCGTTCATTCTTATTATGGATTCCCGCCTGTAACTCCTGATAGGTTTTGCATTTTAATTCTGCCTTCCATTTCCGCCCCTCATCAGCTGAGAGAATCATGCAGCAGAGACCGAATAAATCTTGAGGGGTGACGTTATACATTTGTATGTATTGCAGACATACTGAGCAAACTGTGCTGGTTTTTCTTTTCTATCTGGGGCCTGATTCATGATCATTATCATTTCTTGAGGCTTCCGGCATGCATACACAGGAATCGCTGAGGGCTGCCCCTCCTCTGCTGCTCGTGGACTGGGCAGCATTGTCTTTGTGGATCCGTTAACTCTGGAGTTTATTGGATTCTTCCCTCCCTGTCTTGGAACAATCCTCAGTATTCCCTTTATGGATCTCAAGGTATGGGGACCTCCCCTTCTCTGCCGCCGCTGTTTTACCTGAACGGCCACCATATCTGAATACTGGGAGGATTGGGGTTCGGGAGCACTGGGTGCACTTGGCCCCTGGTAAGGTGGGTGCCCAATCCTCATTGTGGTCACTGTCCTCAAACAGGGTCGGTATGCCAGACGTGGGTTCGGGATCCCTTGTTTCCCTATTAGTTTGAACTGATGTTTGTGCCCTCCTCTCCTATCTAGGTCAGCCTTGGTTTGCTTACGTTGTTGTTTCTGCTGTCGTTTTCGGTGCCCATCCATCCATTCACACTCTGCCTTCAGCATCTCCCAATTTTTTGGCATTCCTTCTGCTGTACATACCTCTATCCCTTTGTCACACACATTATTCCTCCAACTTCCTTATAATGTACTGCCTCACTTTACATCTGCCTTTGTCTTCCATTCCCCTTTCAACAATTTCCACCTCTTTCCACAGTTCTTTCTCCATATCAAATTTACTGCTTGTTCTCATGAGGTAGTATTTCAGGATCACCCCCAGTGGCCCCATTTTGTTCCCGTTTCTTATTAGTGCTGCACTCAGCATTTGCAAAACTTTTTCCTTGTCTGGAAATCTCTCACGCATATTGTGTAGGGCTGATCCTGGCCCATTCATATCAATCGACTGCAATTGACCCATGTTCTCTACATAATTTACCTGGTATAAAGCTTCCTGCTCAATTAATAAATCAGATAAAATTACCCCGCTTGGCATCTACTGCCCAATTAATAAATTTACCCCACTTGGCACCTCCTGCCCAATTAATAAATTTACCCCACTTGGCACCTCCTGCCCAATTGATGAATTGACCCAGCTCATGCCTCATGCTCAATTAGTAAAATTTACCTAGTTCCACCTCCTGTTCAATTAATAAAATTTGCCTACCTTATATGAGTCTCCCAGCAGATTCTTTCCCGATCCTGTCAAGGTTATGCAATCAGCCTTGGGTGAGGGACCGTGCCTCCAGTGGAACTAACGGAGAGCGACAAACGGTAAAATATCTATTGGGCGCCCAGTTGGTCTCTGTAGTCCCCAGCGTGATCCAGCTGCTTACACAGCCCGTCTGCTTGGCACTCCCTCTATTGGGATCCTGTTTGTGATGCCAAATGTTAAAGTCAAATCTGAATAAAACTCGGGAGACCAGCTTACTACAGTTTAGTGCGCACCCTCCTGCAGGGGTTTGAGACACAGTTGTCAAAGGGAAGGCACACAAGTACTGCCACCATCTGACAAATGGGCCCCTTAGTCAGGTTACAGCCGTAAACTTATACATAGTGTTACATATTCAGGCAACAATAAATATATGAGTTCGGCAAGGGTTTTTATAACAAACAACACGTTTATTAAACACTGAAAACAAACCCCCCAAAAGTAAACAAACACTAATGTAACCGGAATTCAGCTGCTGTGCAGCAGCCTAAACAGTTCTTAAAGCGATGCAGCTCAAACAGTTCTTAAAGCGATGTTGCAAAAACAGTTCTTTAAAGTGGTATTGCCACAAGTTCAAAATGCTCACAGTCCATTTAAGGGAGAGACTTTTTAAGATGATTTAAATTCTCTTTCATGTCGCTTTGCTTCAGTCCCCGAAGTCGAACTTTTTCCCATGAAGAATTTACAAAACGAAACGAAACGGCTTAAAGGAACTGACCTTTCCTTTATCACACTGTCCTCAATCTTTTCTGCTATCCCGCAGAGATTAACAGGAGAACAGTCAACAAATTCCTTCTGACTAAGGATTAAACAAGGTCGAACCTGCTTCACCGTCGAAAATCGATTCTCCTCGATCTTTAACTCCTGAACTCCGATCTTCACTCTCCACTGATCCTCAACTAGCAGTATTATAAAGAAACTGCTGGCAATGATCTTTTAAACTTTCGGCATTAGATAAAAACTTCATCCTTCAATTAAACTGCGTCATCACATTAAATCACGCAGCGGCAAGAAGTCAACATGGCAAATCCAGCCACTAACTGCCCCTCCTCACAGGGTGGGGTCTTCCTTTTATAACCTGTAAAAAAAACCTGTCACATGATCTCTACTGGCAGGAAAATGATGTCACTCCACCATCACAAGACCATTACCTCAAATCCAGTATAGCTTCAACCCCAGTCACGTGACAAGGGTACCACTGTCATGTCACGAGTACTTAACACCTCCCTCCAAAAAAAAAACATTTTTGGTCTGACAAGAACAAAAATTTTTAACAATTGCTTACAAGAAAAACAAATGTATAAATCTTATAACATACATAATACACAATACCATCATATAACAGCTTATAACTCACAATACAGTAGGAGTGTTACAATTGAAAAAAAACACTCCATAAAAACAATGCATTGTACATTCAACATCAAGATAGACAATCAGCAACCACATTATCTTTACCTTTAATATGAGTTATCACAATATTGTACTCTTGTAACATCAAACTCCAATTTAATAATTGTTTTCTGTTCTTGTTTTTCATCTTACTCAGAAAAACTAACGGATTATGATCAGTGTAAACAATTAGTGGTTTTTGAGTTGTACCAACATATACCTCAAAATATTCCAAAGCTAAAACAAGAGATAACAATTCTTTCTCTATTGTCGAATAGTTTCTTTGATGCTTATTAAATTTCTTAGAAAAGTAAGCTACTGGATGATCAACCTCATCGCCCTCATTCCTTTGCATTAATACTGCTCCCGCAGCCTCATCACTAGCATGTACAGCTAATGAAAAAGGTTTTTCAAAGTCAGGTGCCTTAAGCACAGGTTGTTGACATATCATTATTTTCAATTTTTCAAATGCTTCTTGACAAGGCACTGTCCACACAAACTTCACATTCTTCTGCAGAAGGTTATTTAATGGAAGGGCAACATTAGCAAAATTCTTACAAAATTTTCGATAATATCTTACCATTCCCAAAAATCTTCTGAGAGTTTTTTTCCCCATTGGAGCGGGAATCTCTAAAATTGCCCGAACTTTTGCCTGAACAGGAGCTACCTTACCTTGACCCACAACATAACCAAGGTAAGTCACAGTGGCATGTCCAAATTCACTATTAGCTAAATTAATAGTTAAGTTAGCTTTTGAAAGCCTTTCAAACAATTTCTCCACTTCAATAATGTGTGCTTCCCAAGTATCATTTCCTGTCACTAAATCATCAATATAAGCATCAGTATCTTTCAATCCCTGAATCACAGAGTTAATCATCCTTTGGAAAGTACCTGGGGAATTCTTCATCCCAAATGGAAGAACATTATACTCATATAACCCAGATGGAGTTACAAATGCAGAAATCTCTCTACCTCTCTCAGTTAATGGAACACACCGATACCCTTTCAATATATCAATCTTTGTAAGGAACTTTGCTTTTCCAACTTTATCTACTCAATCATCTACTCCAGGAATTAGATATGCATCTGTTTTCGTTACAGCATTCACCCTCCTATAGTCCGTACAAAACATAATACTACCATCTGGTTTTGGCACCATAATACATGGCTAACTCCAATTCGAGTTAGTACTTATAATATTATTCTCTAACATATATTCAATTTCTTTCTCAGCAAGTTCACATTTTTCTATGTTCATCCTATATGGATGTTGTTTAATAGGTTTGGCATCTCCAACATATACATCATGTGAAGCTACAGTAGTCCTTCTCGGAACATCTGGAAACAACTCCTTATATTTAAAAATTAATTCCTTCATTTGTTGTTTCTGCTCTAGCTGTAAATGTGCTAATTTCTCATCAATATTTTCCAGAATGGTTGAATTTGGTAACCTAACAGAAACAATGTTGGATTTAGAATGAAATTCAGATGAATCATCTCTCATGTTCCTAATTAAATCAGACTCATTCTCACTAACCACAACAGTCACAGTATCAGATTGTTTCTCAAAATATGGTTTTATCATATTTATATGGCAAAGTTTGTTGAACTTCTACGATCTGGAGTTTTTATCACATAATCCACATCATTGATTTTAGACACAATTTCATAAGGACCATGAAATCTAGCTTGTAAAGGATTTGTCTACACTGGGAAAAGAACCAACAGCTTATCTCCAGGCTTAAACATCCTCATCCTAGCTTCTTTATCATACCAAGTCTTCATTTTCTCCTGAACCAACTTTAAATTTTCCTTGGCTAAGCTACAAGCTTTATGTAACCTGTCCTTAAATTTCAACACATAGTGCAACAAATTAGTGTGTACTTCCTTACTAATCCATTGTTCTTTCAATAAAGCTTAAGGTCCTCTAACTCTATGCCCAAACACAAGTTCAAATGGACTAAAAATCTAAAGATTCCTGTACCGATTCCCTTACTGCAAATAAAAGTAAGTTTATACCCTCATCCCAGTCACTTTCATTTTCCACACAATATGTCCTAATCATATTCTTGAGGGTAGAATGAAACCTCTCCAAGGCACCTTGTGATTCTGGTTGGTATGCAGATGAAGTGATTTGTTTAGCTCCCAATTTATAAACTATCTGTTGAAACAATCCAATCATAAAATTACTGCCTTGATCAGTTTGTATCTCCTTAGGTAATCCAAAATAAGTAAAGAATTTTATAAGAGCATTTGACACAGTTTTAGCTTTTATATTCCTAAGTGGTACTGCCTCTGGAAACCTAGACGAAGTACACATGATGGTCAACAAATACTGATAACCAGTGTTTGTCTTTGGTTATGGACCAACACAATCTACAATAACTTTAGAAAATGGTTCACCAAATGCTGGAATAGGTTGTAATGGAGCTACTGGTGTAACCTGATTTGGTTTACCCACAATTTGACAAGTATGGCATGTTTTGCAAAACATCGCCACATCTTTCCTTAGACCAGGCCAGTAAAAATGTTTTAATATCTTGTCCACAGTTTTCCTTACCCCTTGATGTCCACCTAAAGGCACATTATGAGCTAAAGTCAAAATCTAATTTCGATAAACTTTCGGGACAACTACCTGGTAAACAACATTCCAAACCTCACTGGCAGGAATTGTAGGCGATCTCCACTTCCTCATCAACACTCCTTTTTCCAAGTAATCTCCTACTGGCACTTTCTCAATTTCACTACCTAGTAAAGCTTGCTCTCTTAATTTTATAATCTCAGATTCTCTATTCTGCTCTGCTATCATCTCCTTCCGAGACAGAGATAAATCTTTATAGTCATACTTACTCCAAGAATCTTGTTCAAACAACGAAGATAAGAAAGTCTCTGACACATCCTCAAAACTCGAATCCTGAGTTGAACAGTCCTGAGTAACAACCTCATTCTGTGCATCAATCTTTTTAGCCATAGCTCGAATCACAACACAGGAATAATCTGAGTTAAAATTCAACTCTGGTTCCTCTAACTCCATTGTCAAATGCACTTCAGGAAAAACTTTTCCACCTGCCAAGTCATTACCTAACAATAAAGAAATACCCTTCACAGGTAAGCTATGCTGTAATCCTACTTTAACAAATCCTGTAACTAACCCTGACTTTAAATTTACTTTATGTAAATGTACAGGCATAAAATCACTCCCAACACCTCTTATGCAATTTACCTCACCAGTATCAGACTCTTCATTAAACTTCAACACACTGTCTAACATCAATGATTGAGAAGCTCCAGTATCCCTAAGGATTTTTATTGGCACCAAAGTAGAACCTTCTTTCAAGGATACTAACCCTTCAGTTATAAAATGTTCATATCCCCTTTTAACTTGGTCAGACTCTAACAAAGCCTCATTTGTGTTTATCAAACCCTGTAACTTTACAGGTGCTTCAGTATGTTGCACACAAGCATCTGGGACTGCTTCCTTCTCCTTTTTTCAATCTGAAACAGTTAGCTATTACATGGCCAGGCTTCTTACAAGAGTTACAAATAAGACCAAACTGTCTTTCCTTCACAGGTTTTCCTTCCTCCTTACCATTCTCATTAACTTCTGATTTAATTTCTGATTTACCTTGAGTCTCTGTGTTATTTTTCCTCTTAACAATTCTGCCCTGAGGAAATTTATTCTTATGGATTAAAACATACTCATCAGCTAATCTAGCACAGTCCTGCAATTTATCACTATCCCTCTCATTTAAGTAGGTCCTTACTTCAACAGGAAAGCTTCTTTTAAATTCCTCCATTAAAATCAGCTCTCTCGATTTATCATAGTCCCCATTTACATTTTTAGAAGAAACCCATCTCTCAAAATGCATAGCTTTATCATAGGCAAATTCCACATAAGTTTTATCCACAGACTTTTTCAAACTTCTGAATCTTTCCCTATAAGCTTCTGGGACTAATTTGTATGCTTTTAGGATATGCATTTTCACAATATCATAATCAAGTGCTTGCATAGCAGTTAAAGCTGTGTAAACTTGTTGTGCTTTACCTTTAATTACACTTTGTAACAACTGATCATTTATCTCTCGGCCACTCTGACATCCGAGCAATAGTTTCAAAATGTTGAAAATATCGTTCCACTTCTGTTTCACTAAATGGAGGGACCAATTTAATTTCTTGACTAGCAACAAACGGCTTTCTAGAACCAGAAGACTGATTCCCAGACCTTAATTCCGACATTGCATATTCAAATTCCCTCTTCATATGATCAGTTTCTAATTTACAACGTTCCAATTCTGCTTTACTTTGTTCCAACCTTATTTGTTCGATTTGCAACTGAATCACCAGATTACTGATTGGAAACGACTCTAAAACTGAATCATCAAAAACACCCGAATCCACATAGTGTGACGCAATTTTCCTCTGTATTACAGCCTTTGATGTAGTCGCCAAAATACCTTTAACTTGCAATCTACAAGCTATCTCAGACACCTCAGTTTTTTTCGCCTTCGCTAACAACTCCACAACTGGCGAAATCAGAAACTCATCAATATTCCTTGCTGCCGAATACCACTCACAAGCCAATCAAACAAAAGAAACGAGTATTCCCCTTTTTCAAAACACTGATTCAAAAGTTAGCAAGCACTTAAACACAAATGATCCAATCCGGACGCAGCCCCCATATTTATGTTACGTATTCAGGCAACAATAAATATATGAGTTCGGCAAGGGTTTTTATAACAAACAACACGTTTATTAAACAGAGAAAACAAACCCCCCAAAAGTAAACAAACACTAACGTAACCAGAATTCAGCTGTTGTGCGGCAGCTCAAACAGTTCTTAAAGCGATGTTGCAAAAACAGTTCTTTTAAGTAGGGTTGCCACAAGTTCAAAATGCCCATGGTCCACTGAAGGGAGAGACTTTTTAAGATGATTTAATTTCTCTTTCATGTTGTTTTGCTTCGATCCCCGATGTCGAACTTTTCCCATGAAGAATTTACGAAATGTGACGGCTTAAAGGCACTGACATTTCCTTTATCACACTGTCCTCAATCT
This sequence comes from Hypanus sabinus, assembly GCF_030144855.1. Classification (NCBI taxonomy): domain Eukaryota; kingdom Metazoa; phylum Chordata; class Chondrichthyes; order Myliobatiformes; family Dasyatidae; genus Hypanus; species Hypanus sabinus. The sequence goes on along the minus strand of NC_082713.1, from coordinate 82,846,083 downwards.
TCTGCTATCCCACAGAGATTAACATGAGAACAGTCAACGAATTCCTTCTGAATAAGGATTAAACCAGGATGAACCCGTTTCACCGTCGTAGATCGATTCTCCTCGATCTTTAACTCCTGAACTCCGATCTTCACTCTCCTCTGATCCTCAACTAGCAGTATTGTAAAGAAACTGCTGGCAATGACCTTTTAAACTTTAGGCATTAGATAAAAACTTCATCCTTCAATTAAACTGCGTCATCACATTAAATCACGCAGTGGCATGCAGTCAACATGGCAAATCCAGCCACAGACTGCCCCTCCTCACAGGGTGGGGTCTGCCTTTTATAACCTGTAAAAAAAACCTGTCACATGATCTCTACTGGCGGGAAAATGACGTCACTCCACCATCACAAGACCATTACCTCAAATCCAGTATAGCTTCAACCCCAGTCACGTGACACTGTCATGTCACGAGTACGTAACAATAGTAAGCCCCATACTTTACTGTTGCAAGATGTCATTTGAACTGGTATACGCATCAAGTCTGTTGGTAGATAACTTAGTTACAGATAAGAGCATCTGCAACATGAAGGCTTAATTACAGATGGATGTGCTGTCCAGTGCTTATCAGTTATTCCCCTTGCTAGGCCCTGGCTTAATTACGAATGGATGTTCATTCCTGTCCTCCTCCTCCAGTGAGTCCTCCTCCCCTAGTCAAATGAGAGTATAATGTACAATATTATCAAACTCTCAATGTCTCTCTGCAAACCAAGGGAGAACTAGTATAAGCTGGTTTTAGCTAACTGTTGAAGACAGAGTTCATCTCAGTTCAAAAATTCTTACTCATTCCCAATTACTCCTTTAGCCAGTGGTTAGATAGGTTCAAAATGATGTTTTTTTTATATCTGCAGTTCCTCAGCCACACTATCTGAGTGACAGAGGACACGCTTATAGACAATAGACAAGAGACAATAGGTGCAGAAGTAGACCATTCAGCCCTTCGTGCCTGCACCGCCATTTTGAGATCATGGCTGATCAACTACTATCAATACCCGGTTCCTGCCTTGTCCCCATATCCCTTGATTCCCCTATCCATAAGATACCTATTTAGCTCCTTCTTGAAAGCATCCAGAGAATTGGCCTCCACTACCTTCTGAGGCAGTGCATTCCAGACACCCACAACTCTTTGGGAGAAGAAGTTTTTCCTTAACTCTGTCCTAAATGACCTATCCCTTATTCTTAAACCATGACCTCTGGTACTGGACTCTCCCAGCATCTGGAACATATTCCCTGTCTCTATCTTGTCCAATCCCTTAATAATCTTATATGTTTCAATCAGATCCTCTCTCAATCTCCTTAATTCCAGTGTGTACAAGCCCAGTCTCTCTAACCTCTCTGCGTAAGACAGTCCAGACATCCCAGGAATTAACCTCGTGAATCTACGCTGCACTTCCTCTACAGCCAGGATGTCCTTCCTTAACCCTGGAGACCAAAACTGTACACAATACTCCAGGTGTGGTCTCACCAGGGCTCTGTACAAATGCAAGAGGATTTCCTTGCTCTTGTACTCAATTCCCTTTGTAATAAAGGCCAACATTCTATTAGCCTTCTTCACTGCCTGCTGCACTTGCTCATTCACCTTCAGTGACTGATGAACAAGGACTCCTAGATCTCTTTGTATTTCTCCCTTACCTAACTCTACACCATTCAGATAATAATCTGCCTCCCTGTTCTTACTCCCAAAGTGGATAACCTCACACTTATTCACATTAAGCGTCATCTGCCAAGTATCTGCCCACTCACTCAGCCTATCCAAGTCACCCTGATTCTCCTAACATCCTCATCACATGTCACACTGCCACCCAGCTTAGTATCATCAGCAAATTTGCTGATGTTATTCTCAATGCCTTCATCTAAATCGTTGATGTAAATTGTAAACAGCTGTGGTCCCAATACCGAGCCCTGTGGCACCCCACTAGTCACTCCCTGCCATTCCTAGAAACACTCATTCACCGCTACCCTTTGCTTTCTATCTGCCAACCAGTTTTCTATCCATGTCAATGTCTTCCCCCCGATGCCCTGAGCTTTGACTTTACCCACCAATCTTCTATGTGAGACCTTATCAAATGCCTTCTGAAAATCGAGGTACACTACATCCACTGGATCTCCCCCGTCTAACACCCTGGTTACATCCTCAAAAAACTCCAACAGATTAGTCAAGCATGATTTACCCTTGGTAAATCCATGCTGGCTCAGCCCAAACCTATCACTGCTGTCCAGATATGCCACTATTGCATCCTTAATAATGGACTCTAGCATCTTCCCCACCACTGATATCAGGCTGACAGGTCGATAGTTCTCTGTTTTCTCCCTCTCTCTTTTCTTAAAAAGTGGGATAACATTAGTCATTCTCCAATCCTCAGGAACTGATCCTGAATCTAAGGAACATTGGAAAATGATTAACAATGCATCCACAAATTCCAGGGCCACCTCCTTTAGTACCCTAGGATGCAGACCATCTGGACCTGGGGATTTGTCAGCCTTCAGTCCCATCAGTCTACTCATCACCATTTCCTTCCTAATGTCAATCTGTTTCATTTCCTCTATAACCCTTGGCCCATCCATACATCTGGGAGATTGCTTGTGTCTTCCTTAGTGATGAGAGATCTAAAGTACTCATTAAATTCTTCTGCAATTTCTCTGTTTCCCATAACAATTTCACCCAATTCATTCTTCAAGGGCCCAACATTGTTCTTAACTATCTTCTTTCTCTTCACATACCTAACAAAGCTTTTGCTATCTTCCTTTATATTCCTGGCTAGCTTGCGTTCGTACCTCATTTTTTTCTCCCCATATTGCCTTTTTAGTTAAGTTTTGTTGTTCCTTAAAAACTTCCCAATCATCTGTCCTCCCACTCACCTTAGTTCTGTCATACTTCCTTTGTTTTAATGCTATGCAATCTCTGACTTCCTTTGTCAACCACTGTGGCCCCTTTCCCCCCTTTGAGTCCTTCCTTCTCAGGAGGATGAGCTGATTTTGCACCTTGTGCATTATTCTCAAGAATACCTGCCATTGCTGTTCCACTGTCTTTTCTGCTAGGCTATCCGTCCAGTCGACTTTGGCCAGTTCCTCCCTCATGGCTCCATAGTTTCCCCTGTTCAACTGCAACACTAACACCTCTGAGCTTCCCTTATCTTTCTCAAATTGGAGATAAAAACATTGTATTATGATCACTACCTCCTAATGGCTCCTTTGCTGCAAAATTGCTTATCAAATCCTGTTCATTACATAACACTAAATCCAGAATAGTCTTGTCCCTGGTCAGCTCTCGTACAAGCTGTTCCAAGAATGCACTCTACAAACTCCCTATCCTGTGGTCCAGCACCAACCTGATTCTCCCAGTTCACCTGCATGTTGAAATCCCCCATAACTACTGCGACATTACCTTTGACACATGTCAATGTTAACTCCCTATCCAACTTGCACCCAATATCCATGTTACTGTTTGGTGGCCTGTAGACAACACCCATTTGGGTCCTTTTGCCCTTACTGTTCCTCAGTTCTATCCACACAGACTCTACTTCTCCTGACATTATGTCCCCCCTTGCAAAGGACTAAATCTCATTCCTCACCAACAGGGCCACCCCACCCCCTCTGCCCACATTGCTGTCCCTACGATAGCATGTATACCCTTGTACATTCATTTCCCAGGTCTGATCTCCCGGCAGCCATGTCTCCATTATCCCAACAACATCATAGTTACCCATTCACACCTGAGCTTCAAGCTCATCCGCCTTATTTCTGACACTTCGTGCAATCAGATATAACATTTTTAGCCCATTTCTCCTCACTCTGTTGGAATCGCTGCCTATTGTGCTTAACCCAGCTCCTAGAACTCCCATCGGGCTATACACCCCTAGAATTTTGTTGTCCTTCCTAAATTTACTTATTCTTTCAACACATTTAACTCCATGTTCCATCAGACCATCCCACTGTACATGTGTCCTCCTTATCACTTGTATCACCTCACCTTTCTCTATTACACACTTAATATTCCAGAACTGTGTAGTCCCCACCTGTGCTTTGTTCTTCGTCTCACTATCCTCTCTCACATTCTGGATCCCTGCCCCCTGCAAATTTAGTTTAAACCCCCCTAAGAAGCACTAGCAAACTTCCCTGCAAGAATGTTAGTACCACTCCAGTCCAGGTGTAAGCCGTCCCTTCAGAACAGATCCCACCTTCCCTGGAACAAAGCCCAATTATCTACAAACATGAAGCCCTCCCTCCTACACCATCCTCTCAGCTACGTATTAATCTTTATAATCTTTCTATTCCTTGCCTCACTCACACATGGCACAAGTAGCAGTCCTGAGATTGTTACCCTGGAGGTTCTGCTCTTCAGCTTCGCACCTAACTCCCTGAACTCCCTACGCAGGACCCCCTCACTCATCCTACCCACGTCATTGGTCCCTACATAGACCACAACATCTGGATTCTTGCCCTCCCTCTCGAGAATAACCTGCACCCGATCTGAGATGTCTCAGACCCCGGCACCAAGGAAGCAACATACCATCCGAGACTCCCAATCTTCCCCACAAAATCTCCTATCCGCCCCCCTGACTATAGAATCACTTATCAATACTGCTCTCTTCTCTTCCCTCCTCCCCTTCCTAGTCAAGGGTCCAACCTCAGTGCCAGAGACAGGACCACTGCAGCTTGTTCCTGGTAGGTCATCCCCACCAATGGTATCCAAAACGGTATACCTATTTTTGATGGGAACGGCCACAGGAGTGCTCTTCTCTCTCTGTCTGCTCCCCCTGCCTCTCTTGACTGTCACCCATTTGCCTACCTCCTGTCTATTCGGTGTGACTACCTCCCGATAACTCTTATCTATCTCTGCCTTATCAGAGAAGGATCTCGACGGTTAGCAGCAGTTGAGGTAGAAGTTTTTCGGCAGCATCTGCTGAAACTAAAGGAAGCTAGAATTATCACTGAGTCAGAGTCCTATTGATTCACCCATAGTGGTGGTGAGGAAGAAGAATGGGAAGGTACTATTGGACACGGAACTGATGTACTGCCCCTGACCAATATACTGTTCTACAGATCGAGGATGCTCTAGCCTGTCTGAGTGCAGCAAAACGCTACTTCCCAGTACTGTTCTGGCATGTCATTCCATGGCCTCCAGCACTTCCACGATGAGGCCACACTCAGGTTGGAGGAGCAACACCTTATATTCCATCTGGATAGCCTCTAATCTGATGGCATGAATATCAATTTCTCCATCTTCTGGTCTTTGCTCCCCTCCCTCCTCCCCTTCACCATTCCACATTCCTGTTTCCCTCTCTCACTTTATCTCCTTACCAGGGATAAAGTTCCTCTTGTCTTCAACCACTACCCCACTTGCCTTTGTGACCTGTCCATAATTATCCATAACTTCTGACATCTCCGACAGGATCCCACTACCAAGCACTTTTATCACTTGCCCCCTCTTTCTGCTTTCCGTAGCAATTTTTCCCTACACAATTCCTTGTTCACTTGCCCCTCCCCACTGATCTCCCTCCTGGTACTTATCCACATTCAGGTAGGAGGAAAACTTTATATTCTGTCTGTGCAGCCTGTAACCTGATGGCATGAACTTCAATTTCTCCATCTTCGAGTCTTTGCTCCCCTTTTCCCCCTCTTTCACCATCCTGTTTCTGTCTCTCACCTTCTCTCCTCAGCTACCCAACTACTCCCTCTGGTGCTTCTCTCTTCCCTTTCTTCCATGGTCTTCTGTCCTCTCCTATCAACTCCTCCATGCCTTTATTTCCTCCATCAATCAACCTCCCAGCTCTTTACTTCACCCCTTCCCCTCTCCCGGTATTACCTATCACCTGCCACCTTGTAATATTTCATCCCCTTTCCCACCTTCTTATTCTGACCTCTCCCTTTCTAGTATTGATGAAGGATCTCAGTCTGAAACATCATCTGTTCACTCTTTTCCATAGATGCTGCCTGGCCAGCTGAGTTCCTCTGGCATTTAGTGTGCATTGCCTCACCATCCAGGCTACGCAGCTTCGCACTGCTGTCATCAGGAAAGAGAAACAGGAGACTTATGTCCCACACCATCAGTTTCAAGAAAGGTTATTACCCCCTCAACCATCAGGCTTCTGAATCAAAGTAGATAAGTTCTCTCAGCCAAACACTGAACTGATTCCACAACCTATGGACTTACTTTCAAGGACTTTACAAGTCATGTTCTGAATATTAATATTCATGTATTTATTTACCATTATTATTATTTTCTCTTTTCTGTATTTGCACAATTTGTGAGGAGAAAATTTTGTGTCACTCATTTGACTGAGTATTTTGAGGATGTAACTAAGGAAGTCAATGCTGTGGCTGTAGATGTTGTCCTTATGGAGTATAGTAAAGCATCTACCAGAATCCTCCAAGCAGGTTAGTCCAAAGGTTACAGCACATATGATTTTAGGCAAGCTAGCCAATTGGATGCAAAACTGGACTGGTTGCAGATGGATCAGATCGAAGTTAGTGACTAGTGGTTATCACAAAGCTCACGACTTGGGACTTCTGCTCTTTGTCATTAATATTAATGACCTAGATGTGTAGTGGGAATGATCAGCAATTTTAGGTGACATAAAATTTGGTATTAAGAGTAGTGACAAAAGTTTTCTAAGGTTACATCAGGATAAAGGTCACTTGGAATGTTGGGCAAAGCATTGACATATGAAATTCAATCATGGTAAGGGTGAAGTGTATTTTGTGAAGTCAAATAGTGATTGGTTATAAACAATAAATAGCAAGGCCCTGTCAAATATGGAATGACAGGAAGAATTAGAAACAAATCCATAGTTCATTGAACATTCTTGAACTTGTTGTGACCTTGCACTTACCTGTACTGCACTTTCCATTTGCTTTTACACTTTATTCTGCATTGTCACTGTAGTACCTTGAACTAGCTCAATGATTTGATCTGTATGTTCAGCAGGAAAGACAAGCTTTTCAATGGATCTTGGTACCAATGACAATAATAAATAAAAATATAACAAGGTAACATAAGTTGGGTCACAGAGTATTGAAGTTGGGTCATGTTTCAACTTTACGAAACATTGTTTACGGTACCTGAGTAACACACACTAAGTGCTGGAGGGATTCAGCAGGTCAGGCAGCATCTATGGAAAGGAATAAACATCTGACACTTCTGTCTAACAGTGTTTATCAGGACTGAAAAGGAAGGAGGTTGGGGAAGAATCTGGAATAAGAAAGTGGGGGAGGGAAAGCAATACAAGGTGATGGGCAGGTGAGGAAAAGAGGAGTAGAGGAGGAGAACCAGTATGGAGTATGGAAAAGGGTAGATGGGGGATAAATTACCTGATGCTAGATAAATTGATGTTCATGCCATCAGGTTGGAGGCTCCCTAGTATTGCTTCTCCAGCTTGAGTGTGGCCTCATTGTGGCAATAGATGAGGCCATGGACCAACAAGCCAGAATGTAAATGGGAAGTAAATTGAAATGTGTGGCAACTGGGAAATCCCACCTTTTGTGGTGGATGAGGTGAAGGTCCTTTACGAAATGCTCCCCCCAATTTATATCTGGTTTCTCTGATATACGGGAGGCTGCACTGGAAGCAAGGGTAGAGTAGATGACCGCAACAGACTTGAAAGTGAAGTGTTGCCTCAACTGAAAGGACAGTTTGAGGCCCTGAATGGTGGTGAGAGAGGAGGTACTAGGGCAGGTATAGCACATGTTTCAGAGTTGTTCACAGGCCTGGGGTTATTGAAAATAGAGTACCTTATCCAAATAAGGCCAGGAATGATGCCCTAATCTCAGACAACTGTGAGGCATATACCAGTCCCATTGATGAACAAAGTCAAAGTTGAACTTGAGTGAATGGGAGTACTTGCCATCGTAACTAGAGAGAATGGATGTTCTGACTGTTGTATGGGCATTGTTCCTGTTCGCAAGTCAGATGGTATAGTGAGGATCTGTGTTGATCAAGCAAAATTGAATAATGCAGTGAGGTGGGAGGAGTTTATTCTGCCCCTAACAGAGCATACGTTGGGTAGAGAAAAGTTCTTCACCAAACTAGACGGAAACTCAGGATTCTGACAGATCCGTTTAGCTCTTGAGTCAGAAGGTCACAACCTGTATCATACCATATACATGCTATGCTTCAAGAGACTCCTGTCTGCCACCCCATCAGCTCCTGACCTCTTTTAGATAAGTCTGAACCAAATTTTGGAGGGATCAGTAGGAATAGTCTGCAATATAGATGATATACACAGTTTGGAGGCTCAAGTGAAGAACATGACAAAAGAGTGGACGCTGCTTTGTAGAAGCTGAAATAGGCTGGAATAATCCTGAATAATAAGAAATGTGAATTTGCAAAGTTGGAGGTAAAGTTCTTAGGCCACCAATTGTCCTCATAGGGAGTTCAACCAGATTCAGACAACCTGGCATGAGATTGGAACACAGAATAACCTACAAATGAATCTGACATCTGCAGTTACTTTGGCATGATAAACCAGCTGGGAAAGTTCATCCCAGATTTGGCAGAGAAAACAAAGCCACTTTGTGACCTCCCCTCTCAGAGAAACATTTAAGCCTGGGATGCACTGCAGGAGAAGTCATTCTCATCAGTTAAAGTACAGCGTATCTCTCTGTTAACATTGCCTTTCTTTGTTCTGAAGAAAGCAACCAAGGTCTCAGCAGATGCCCCTCCCTTTGGCCTAGAGGGAGTGCCCATACAATATTGCAGTGCTGTGTGGAAAACAAAGGTACAGTATATGCATCAAGACCACAGACTCCTACTGATAGCATTAAACACAAATAATAAAGGAGAAGCTGGTTGTCCTGTGGGCTTGTAAACACTTGAGCTGCAACTTGATAGGCTCTGAATTCCAATATGAAACAGACTACAAGTCACATGTCAGCCTCCTCAGCTCAAAATTTTTAAATGACTTACCTCCATGTCTGCAAAAATTCAGAATGAGGCTTATGCAATACTGTTATGACATTGAACATGTCTCCAGCAAATCTTCCACAATACCAGACTCTCTGTCGAGGACGGCATGTAAAAGTGAGCAGATGGAAGCTGACTCATGGAGGATTCCAATATCTACTTAACTCAAGTATTTGAAAGCTTTCTTGCACGCCAGAGTAAGTGGGACAAGATTCACGCTGAGTTGAAAAAGGACTAAATTTACAGCAAGATCATATAATAAAGAGAGCTGATGAAAAGGGAGCTCACAAAATCAGACCTTATTGTCTTGAAAGAGACACACTCACTATTCTTGATGGTTTGTTATTAAAGGGCTCCAGACTCGTCATTCTCGATTCTGTGAGCGCCAAGATCATCAAATCCACCAAGGACTTCAAGGCACCGAAAAATGTCACCAAAGAGCAAGGCAATTCATGTAGCAGCCTGGTCTGAGCAACAGACTATGTAAAGCAATGTGAAGCATGCAGAAAACTACTCAAAAATCATGCTGAACCTTTCTGTCCTACAGAATTCCCCAACTTCCCAGGGCAAATTGCAGGCAGACATTTTTGAGCTGAAGAGAGACAAATGTCTTCACACTGTGGATTACTGCTCAGGGAACGTTGAGGTCTCCAAGCTGTCCTCCACATCCTTAGCAGCAGTTATCCAGCACCTGAAAGGTGTATTCGCTCACCATTGGAATATCAGAAACATTTGTGTCAGACAATGGTTCACAATTCAGCTGCTTAAAATTTAGAGTCTTTACTAAGGACTATGAGGTTAAGCATCAGACTTACAATTAACAGAACCCACAGGCAAATGGAGAAGCAGAAAGGGCAGTGCAAACTGCTAAGAGTCTCCTACTAAAGACAAAGCACTGCTAGCTTATCTCTTCACACCTCTTACCAAGCTGCAGTCCATCAGAGCTCTTAATGGGCTGGAGGCTGAGAACAAGACTACTTGTTCTTCCTTTCCTTCTCCAACCTAACTTACCACATGTAGACAAAGTGTGAAGTTTTGAGATAGCACCACGTGAGTAAACAAAGAACATGTGCAATCTCAGACAAGAGCGAGAGAGAGCGAGAGCATTAGAGAGAGACAGAGAGATAATGTTGGCAACTCTTTTTGATGTTTATTGCTATAGGTAAGTGAACTCTAAATTAATCAGTTTCAGTGACAATAATTTCAATGCATTTCTATGAACTAGAAATACATAGCCAGTTTTTCTTTATTTTCCAGGAAGGTGAGAAGTAGTAGTACTTAATAGGGGTACTTCTGTGCCACTCAGTTAACCAATCCCACATGGGAGAAGTTCACATATTGTACAAGCAGGGTTATCAATAAAGTTCAGTTGCATATCCTGCATGCCAATGTCTGTTCTCTGCACTGTCCTTCCACGACAAATACAAAATAAACCTGGTGTGTGGGTTCTGAGGCATCTGTACCTTCCTCCTGATGGCAGCAGTGAGAAGACAGCATGGCCTGAATGGCTGGGGTTCTTGATGATGGATGATGATTTCGGGTGAGAGCGTTCCATGAAGATGTGCCCAATGGTGGGGATGGCCTTACTCTTGTTGGACTGGGCTGTATCCATTACTTTTTGTAGGTTTTTCTTTTCAAGTTCTTTGTTCCATACGAAGTCATGATGTAATTAATCAATATAATCCCCACTTCATTTCAGTAGAAGTTTTTCAAAATTTCCAAAGGCTGAAGTGAGCTGGATTATCCACATCAAAATTCACAATCTTCTACAAATATGCAATTAAGACCATCCTAACATGCTTCATAACTGTATGGAAACAGCAGAGTGGTAGTCAGGAAGAGTCTACAATGGAGGAACTGCACTGTGGCAGTCAGGAGAAGTCTACAACAGGGAAACCTCCGTTGCAGACAGGAGGAGTCTATAATGGGGAAACTGCACTGTTGCAGACAGGAGGAGTCTACAACAGGGAAACCTCTGTGGCAGTCAGGAGAAGTCTACAACAGGGAAACCTCCGTTGCAGACAGGAGGAGTCTATAATGGGGAAACCTCTGTGGCAGACAGGAGGAGTCTACAACGGGGAAACCTCTGTGGCAGTCGGGAGGAGTATATAATGGGGAAACTGCACTGTTGCAGACAGGAGGAGTCTACAACAGGGAAACCTCTGTGGCAGTCAGGAGGTGTCTACAACGGGGAAACCTCTGTGGCAGTCGGGAGGAGTCTACAACTGGGAAACTGCACTGTTGCAGACAGGAGGAGTCTACAACGGGGAAACCTCTGTGGCAGTCAGGAGGTGTCTACAACGGGGAAACCTCTGTGGCAGTCGGGAGGAGTCTATAATGGGGAAACCTCTGTGGCAGTCAGGAGTAGTCTGCAATAGGGAAACTGCACTGTGGTACACAGGAGAATTCTCCAACGGGGAAACTGCACCACTGCAGACAGGAGTCAAGTCAAGACAAGTCAAGACAAATCACTTTTTATTATCATTTCGACTATAACTGCTGGTGCAGTGCACAATAAAAATGAGACAACGTTTTTCAGGAACATGGTGCTACATAAAACAGTACAAAAACTACACTGAACTACGTAAAAACAACACAGAAAAAAAACTACACTAGACTACAGACCTACCCAGGACTGAATAAAGTGCACAAAACAGTGCAGGCATTACAATAAATAATAAACAAGACAATAGGCACAGTAGAAATCAATAAGTTGGTGTCAGTCCAGTCTCTGGGTATTGAGGAGTCTGATAGCTTTGGGAAAGAAACTGTTACATAGTCTGGTCGTGAGAGACCGAATGCTCCAGTGCAATTTCTCAGACGGCAGGAGGAACAAGAGATTGTATGAGGGGTGCATGGGGTCCTTCATAATGGTTTTTGCCTTGCAGATGCAGCGTGTAGTGCAAATGTCCATAATAGCGGGAGGAGAGAACCCGATAATATTCTCAACTGACATCACTATCCGCTGCAGGATCTTGTGATTAGAGATGATGCAATTTCCGAACCAGGCAGTGATGCAGCTGCTCAGGGCGCTCTCAATACAACCACTGTAGAATGTGATGAGGATGGGGGGTTGGAGATGGACTTTCCTCAGCCTTCGCAGAAAGTAGAGACACTGCTGGGCTTTTTTTGCTATGGAGCTGCTGTTGAGGGACCAGATGAGATTGCCTGCAAGGTGAACACCAAGAAATCTGGTGCTCTTAAAGATTTCTATCGAGGAGCCGTCAATGTTTAGTGGGGAGTGGTCGCACCGTGCCCTCGTGAAGTCAGCAACCATCTCTTTTGTTTTGTTCACATTCAAACAAAGGTTGTTGGCTTTGCACCAGTCTGTTGGCAGCTACACCGTATCTCTGAATGCTGACTAGTTGTTCTTGCTGATGAGACCCACCATGGTTGTGTCATCAGTGAAACTGATGATGAGTAGTCTACAAAGGGGAAACTGTACAGTGCCACTCAGGAGAAGTCTACAATGAGGAAACTGAACTGTGAGAGTCAGGAAGCGTCGAAAATGGGGAAACTGAACTGTGACAGTCAGGAGAAGTCTACAATGAGGAAACTGAACTGTGACAGTCAGGAGAAGTCTACAATGGGGAAACTGAACTGTGACAGTCAGGAGAAGTCTACAATGGGGAAAGTGAACAGTGACGGTCAGGAGAAGTCTACAATGGGGAAACTGAACTGTGACAGTCAGGAGAAGTCTACAATGAGGAAACTGAACTGTGACAGTCAGGAGAAGTCTACAATGGGGAAACTGAACTGTGACAGTCTAGAGACATCTACAATGTCAAAACTGAACTGTGACAGTCAGGAGAAGTCTACAAAGGGGAAACCGAACTGTGACAGTCAGGAGACATCTACAATGAGAAAACTGAACTGTGACAGTCTGGAGAAGTCAACAATGAGGAAACTGAACTGTAACAGTCTGGAGAAGTCTACAATGGGGAAACTGAACTGTGACAGTCAGGAGAAGTCTGCAATGGGGAAACAGAACTGTGACAGTCAGGAGAAGTCTACAATGGGGAAACTGAACTGTGACAGTCAAGAGAAGTCTGCAATGGGGAAACAGAACTGTGACAGTCAGGAGAAGTCTACAATGAGGAAACAGAACTGTGACAGTCAGGAGGCGTCTACAGTGGGGAAACTGAACAGTGACAGTCAGGAGGCATCTACAATGGGGAAACTGAACTGTGACAGTCAGGATGCGTCTTCAATGGGGAAACTGAACTGTGACAGTCAGGAGAAGTCTACAATGGGGAAACTGAACTGTGACAGTCTGGAAAGTATTCAATGGGGAAACGGAACTGTGATCGTCAGGAGAAGTCAACAATGGTGAAACTGAACTGTGACAGTCAGAAAAAGTCAACAATGAGGAAACTGAACTGTGACAGTCTGGAGAAGTCTACAATGGGGTAACTGAACTCTGACGGTCAGGAGGCATCCACAATTGTAAAACTGAACTGTGACTGTCAGGAGAAGTCTACAATGGGGAAACTGAACTGTGACAGTCAGGAGAAGTCTACAATGGGGAAACTGAACTGTGACAGTCTGGAGAAGTCTACAATGGGGAAACAGAACTGTGACAGTCAGGAGGCGTCTACAGTGGGGAAACTGAACAGTGACAGTCAGGAGGCATCTACAATGGGGAAACTGAACTGTGACAGTCAGGATGCGTCTTCAATGGGGAAACTGAACTGTGACAGTCAGGAGAAGTCTACAATGGGGAAACTGAACTGTGACAGTCTGGAAAGTATTCAATGGGGAAACGGAACTGTGATCGTCAGGAGAAGTCAACAATGGTGAAACTGAACTGTGACAGTCAGAAAAAGTCAACAATGAGGAAACTGAACTGTGACAGTCTGGAGAAGTCTACAATGGGGTAACTGAACTCTGACGGTCAGGAGGCATCCACAATTGTAAAACTGAACTGTGACTGTCAGGAGAAGTCTACAATGGGGAAACTGAACTGTGACAGTCAGGAGAAGTCTACAATGGGGAAACTGAACTGTGAAAGGCTGGAGAAGTCTACAGTGAGGAAACTTAACTGTGACAGTCAGGAGAAGTCTACAATGGGGAAACTGAACTGTGACAGTCAGGAGAAGTCTACAACGAGGAAACAGATCTCTGACAGTCTGGAGAAGTCTACAGTGAGGAAACTGAACTGTGACAGTCAGGAGAAGTCTACAATGGGGAAACTGAACTGTGACAGTCAGGAGAAGTCTACAACGAGGAAACTGAACTCTGACAGTCTGGAGAAGTCTACAGTGAGGAAACTGAACTGTGACAGTCAGGAGAAGTCTACAATGGGGAAACTGAACTGTGACAGTCAGGAGGCATCTACAGTGGGGAAACTGAACAGTGACAGTCAGGAGGCATCCACAATGGGGAAACTGAACTGTGACAGTCAGGAGGCATCTACAATAGGAAAATGAACTGTGACAGTCTGGAGAAGTCTACACTGGGGAAACTGAACTGTGACAGTCTGGAGAAGTCTGCAATGAGGAAACTGAACTGTGACAGTCAGGAAGCGTCTAATATGGGGAAACGGAACGGTGATGGGGAGGAGGCGTCTACAATGAGGAAACCGAACTGTGACAGTCAGGAGGCGTCTACAATGAGGAAACTGAACTGTGACAGTCAGGAGAAGTCTACAATGGGGAAACTGAACTGTGACAGTCAGGAGAAGTCTACAATGGGGAAACTGAACTGTGACAGTCAGGAGGCGTCTACAATGAGGAAACTGAACTGTGACAGTCAGGAGAAGTCTTCAATGGTGAAACTGAACTGTGACAGTCTGGAGAAGTCTACAATGGGGAAACTGAACTGTGACAGTCCTGAGAAGTCTACAATGAGGAAGCTGAACTGTGACAGGTTGGAGAAGTCTACAATGGGGAAACTGAACTGTGACAGTCAAGAGAAGTCTACAATGAGGAAGCTGAACTGTGACAGGTTGGAGAAGTCTACAATGGGGAAACTGAACTGTGACAGTCAAGAGAAGTCTACAATGGGGAAACTGAACTGTGACAGTCAGGAGAAGTCTTCAATGGTGAAACTGAACTGTGACAGTCTGGAGAAGTCTACAATGGGGAAACTGAACTGTGACAGTCCTGAGAAGTCTACAATGAGGAAGCTGAACTGTGACAGGTTGGAGAAGTCTACAATGGGGAAACTGAACTGTGACAGTCAAGAGAAGTCTACAATGAGGAAGCTGAACTGTGACAGGTTGGAGAAGTCTACAATGGGGAAACTGAACTGTGACAGTCAAGAGAAGTCTACAATGGGGAAACTGAACTGTGACAGTCAGGAGAAGTCTACAATGGGGAAACTGAACTGTGACAGTCAGGAGAAGTCTGCAATGGGGAAACAGAACTGTGACAGTCAGGAGAAGTCTACAATGGGGAAACTGAACTGTGACACTCTGGAGAAGTCTACAATGGGGAAACTGAACTGTGACAGTCAGGAGAAGTCTACAATGGGGAAACTGAACTGTGACAGTCAGGAGGCATCTACAGTGGGGAAACTGAACAGTGACAGTCAGGAGGCATCCACAATGGAGAAACTGAACTGTGACAGTCAGGAGGCATCTACAATAGGAAAATGAACTGTGACAGTCTGGAGAAGTCTGCAATGAGGAAACTGAACTGTGACAGTCAGGAAGCGTCTAATATGGGGAAACGGAACGGTGACGGTGAGGAGGCGTCTACAATGAGGAAACTGCACTGTGACAGTCAGGAGAAGTCTACAATGGGGAAACTGAACTGTGACAGTCCTGAGAAGTCTACAATGGGGAAACTGAACTGTGAGAATCTGGAGAAGTCTACAATGGGGAAACTGAACTGTGACAGTCAAGAGAAGTCTACAATGGGGAAACTGAACTGTGACAGTCTGGAGAAGTCTACAATGGGGAAACTGAACTGTGACAGTCAGGAGAAGTCTGCAATGGGGAAACAGAACTGTGACAGTCAGGAGAAGTCTACAATGGGGAAACTGAACTGTGACACTCTGGAGAAGTCTACAATGGGGAAACTGAACTGTGACAGTCAGGAGAAGTCTACAATGGGGAAACTGAACTGTGACACTCTGGAGAAGTCTACAACGGGGAAACTGAACTGTGACAGTCAGGAGGCATCTACAGTGGGGAAACTGAACTGTGACAGTCAGGAGACATCTACAATGAGAAAACTGAACTGTGACAGTCTGGAGAAGTCTATAATAAGGAAACTGAACTGTAACAGTCTGGAGAAGTCTACAATGGGGAAACTGAACTGTGAAAGTCTGGAGAAGACTACAATGAGGAAACTGAACTGTGACAGTCTGGAGAAGTCTACAATGGGGAAACTGAACTGTGACGGTCAGGAGGCGTCTAAAATGTGGAAACTGAACTATGACAGTCTAGAGACGTCTACAAATGGGAAACTGAACTGTGACAGTCATGAGAAGTCTACAATGAGGAAACTGAACTGTGACAGTCTGGAGAAGTCAACAGTGGGGAAACTGAACTTTGACAGTGAGGAGGCATTACAATGGGGAAACTGAACTGTGACAGTCTGGAGGAGTCTACAATGGGGAATCTGAACAGTGACAGTCAGGAGAAGTCTAAAATGAGGAAACTGAACTGTGACAGTCTGGAGAAGTCTACAATGGGGAAACTGAACTGTGACAGTCAACAGGCATCTACAATGGGGAAACTGAACTGTGACAGTCTGGAGAAGTCTACAATTGGGGAAACAGAACTGTGACGGTCAGGAGAAGTCTACAATGGGGAAACTGAACAGTGACAGTCAGGAGACGTCAACAATGAGAAAACTGAACTGTGACAGTCTGGAAAAGTCTACAATGCGGAAACTGAACTGTAACAGTCTGGAGAAGTCTACAATGGGGAAACTGAACTGTGACGGTCAGGAGGCGTCTGCAATGGGGAAACTGAACTGTGACAGTCTGGAGAAGACTACAATGGGGAAACTGAACTGTGACAGTCAGGAGAAGTCTACAATGGGGAAACTGCACTGTGACAGTCAGGAGGCGTTTACAATAGGGAATCTGAACTGTGACAGTCAGGAGAAGTCTACAATGAGGAAACTGAACTGTGACAGTCTGGAGAAGACTACAATGGGGAAACTGAACTGTGACAGTCAGCAGGCATCTACAATGGGGAAACTGAACTGTGACAGTCTGGAGAAGTCTACAATGGGGAAGCAGAACTGTGACATTCAGGAGACATCGACAATGAGAAAACCGAACTGTGACAGTCTGGAGAAGTCTCCAATGAGGAAAATAAACTGTGACAGTAAGGAGAAGTCTACAATGGGGAAACTGAACTGTGACAGTCTGGAGAAGTCTACAATGGGGAAACTGAACTGTGACTGTCTGGAGAAGTCTACAATGTGGAAATTGAACTGTGACAGTCAGGAGAAGTCTACAATGGGGAAACTGAACAGTGACGGTCAGGAGGCGTCTACAATGGGGAAACTGAACTGTGACAGTCTGGAGGCATCTACAATGGGGAAACTGAACTGTGAGAGTCAGGAGGCATCTACAATGGGGAAACTGAACTGAGACAGTCTGGAGAAGTCTACAATGAGGAAATTGAACTGTAACAGTCTGGAGAAGTCTACAATGGGGAAACTGAGCTGTGAAAGTCTGGAGAAGACTACAATGAGGAAACTGAACTGTGACAGTTAAGAGAAGTCTACAATGGGGAAACTGAACTGTGACAGTCAGGAGAAGTCTACAATGAGAAAACTGAACTGTGACAGTCAGGAGAAGTCTACAATGAGGAAACCGAACTGTGACAGTCAGGAGGCGTCTACAATGAGGAAACTGAACTGTGACAGTCAGGAGGCGTCTACAATGAGGAAACTGAACTGTGACAGTCAGGAGAAGTCTACAATGGGGAAACTGAACTGTGACAGTCTGGAGAAGTATACAATGGGGAAACTGAACTGTGACAGTCAGGAGAAGTCTTCAATGGTGAAACTGAACTGTGACAGTCAGGAGAAGTCTACAATGGGGAAACTGAACTGTGACAGTCCTGAGAAGTCTACAATGAGGAAGCTGAACTGTGACAGGTTGGAGAAGTCTACAATGGGGAAACTGAACTGTGACAGTCAGGAGAAGTCTACAATGGGGAAACTGAACTGTGACAGTCTGGAGAAGTCTACAATGGGGAAACTGAACTGTGACAGGTTGGAGAAGTCTACAATGGGGAAACTGAACTGTGACAGTCAGGAGAAGTCTACAATGAGGAAACTAAACTGTGACAGTCTGGAGAAGTCTACAATGGGGAAACTGAACTGTGACAGTCAACAGGCATCTACAATGGGGAAACTGAACTGTGACAGTCTGGAGAAGTCTACAATTGGGGAAACAGAACTGTGACGGTCAGGAGAAGTCTACAATGGGGAAACTGAACTGTGACAGTCAGGAGACGTCAACAATGAGAAAACTGAACTGTGACAGTCTGGAAAAGTCTACAATGCGGAAACTGAACTGTAACAGTCTGGAGAAGTCTACAATGGGGAAACTGAACTGTGACGGTCAGGAGGCGTCTGCAATGGGGAAACTGAACTGTGACAGTCTGGAGAAGACTACAATGGGGAAACTGAACTGTGACAGTCAGGAGAAGTCTACAATGGGGAAACTGCACTGTGACAGTCAGGAGGCGTTTACAATAGGGAATCTGAACTGTGACAGTCAGGAGAAGTCTACAATGGGGAAACTGAACTGTGACAGTCTGGAGAAGACTACAATGGGGAAACTGAACTGTGACAGTCAGCAGGCATCTACAATGGGGAAACTGAACTGTGACAGTCTGGAGAAGTCTACAATGGGGAAGCAGAACTGTGACATTCAGGAGACATCGACAATGAGAAAACCGAACTGTGACAGTCTGGAGAAGTCTCCAATGAGGAAAATAAACTGTGACAGTAAGGAGAAGTCTACAATGGGGAAACTGAACTGTGACAGTCTGGAGAAGTCTACAATGGGGAAACTGAACTGTGACTGTCTGGAGAAGTCTACAATGTGGAAATTGAACTGTGACAGTCAGGAGAAGTCTACAATGGGGAAACTGAACAGTGACGGTCAGGAGGCGTCTACAATGGGGAAACTGAACTGTGACAGTCTGGAGGCATCTACAATGGGGAAACTGAACTGTGAGAGTCAGGAGGCATCTACAATGGGGAAACTGAACTGAGACAGTCTGGAGAAGTCTACAATGAGGAAACTGAACTGTAACAGTCTGGAGAAGTCTACAATGGGGAAACTGAACTGTGAAAGTCTGGAGAAGACTACAATGAGGAAACTGAACTGTGACAGTTAAGAGAAGTCTACAATGGGGAAACTGAACTGTGACAGTCAGGAGAAGTCTACAATGAGAAAACTGAACTGTGACAGTCAGGAGAAGTCTACAATGAGGAAACCGAACTGTGACAGTCAGGAGGCGTCTACAATGAGGAAACTGAACTGTGACAGTCAGGAGGCGTCTACAATGAGGAAACTGAACTGTGACAGTCAGGAGAAGTCTACAATGGGGAAACTGAACTGTGACAGTCTGGAGAAGTATACAATGGGGAAACTGAACTGTGACAGTCAGGAGAAGTCTTCAATGGTGAAACTGAACTGTGACAGTCAGGAGAAGTCTACAATGGGGAAACTGAACTGTGACAGTCCTGAGAAGTCTACAATGAGGAAGCTGAACTGTGACAGGTTGGAGAAGTCTACAATGGGGAAACTGAACTGTGACAGTCAGGAGAAGTCTACAATGGGGAAACTGAACTGTGACAGTCTGGAGAAGTCTACAATGGGGAAACTGAACTGTGACAGGTTGGAGAAGTCTACAATGGGGAAACTGAACTGTGACAGTCAGGAGAAGTCTACAATGGGGAAACTGAACTGTGACAGTCAGGAGAAGTCAACAATGGGGAAACTGAGCTGTGACAGTCAGGAGAAGTCTGCAATGGGGAAACAGAACTGTGACAGTCAGGAGAAGTCTACAATGGGGAACCTGAACTGTGACACTCTGGAGAAGTCTACAATGGGGAAACTGAACTGTGACAGTCAGGAGAAGTCTACAATGGGGAAACTGAACTGTGACAGTCTGGAGAAGTCTACAATGGGGAAACTGAACTGTGACAGTCAACAGGCATCTACAATGGGGAAACTGAACTGTGACAGTCTGGAGAAGTCTACAATTGGGGAAACAGAACTGTGACGGTCAGGAGAAGTCTACAATGGGGAAACTGAACTGTGACAGTCAGGAGACGTCAACAATGAGAAAACTGAACTGTGACAGTCTGGAAAAGTCTACAATGCGGAAACTGAACTGTAACAGTCTGGAGAAGTCTACAATGGGGAAACTGAACTGTGACGGTCAGGAGGCGTCTGCAATGGGGAAACTGAACTGTGACAGTCTGGAGAAGACTACAATGGGGAAACTGAACTGTGACAGTCAGGAGAAGTCTACAATGGGGAAACTGCACTGTGACAGTCAGGAGGCGTTTACAATAGGGAATCTGAACTGTGACAGTCAGGAGAAGTCTACAATGAGGAAACTGAACTGTGACAGTCTGGAGAAGACTACAATGGGGAAACTGAACTGTGACAGTCAGCAGGCATCTACAATGGGGAAACTGAACTGTGACAGTCTGGAGAAGTCTACAATGGGGAAGCAGAACTGTGACATTCAGGAGACATCGACAATGAGAAAACCGAACTGTGACAGTCTGGAGAAGTCTCCAATGAGGAAAATAAACTGTGACAGTAAGGAGAAGTCTACAATGGGGAAACTGAACTGTGACAGTCTGGAGAAGTCTACAATGGGGAAACTGAACTGTGACTGTCTGGAGAAGTCTACAATGTGGAAATTGAACTGTGACAGTCAGGAGATGTCTACAATGGGGAAACTGAACAGTGACGGTCAGGAGGCGTCTACAATGGGGAAACTGAACTGTGACAGTCTGGAGGCATCTACAATGGGGAAACTGAACTGTGAGAGTCAGGAGGCATCTACAATGGGGAAACTGAACTGAGACAGTCTGGAGAAGTCTACAATGAGGAAACTGAACTGTAACAGTCTGGAGAAGTCTACAATGGGGAAACTGAACTGTGAAAGTCTGGAGAAGACTACAATGAGGAAACTGAACTGTGACAGTTAAGAGAAGTCTACAATGGGGAAACTGAACTGTGACAGTCAGGAGAAGTCTACAATGAGAAAACTGAACTGTGACAGTCAGGAGAAGTCTACAATGAGGAAACCGAACTGTGACAGTCAGGAGGCGTCTACAATGAGGAAACTGAACTGTGACAGTCAGGAGGCGTCTACAATGAGGAAACTGAACTGTGACAGTCAGGAGAAGTCTACAATGGGGAAACTGAACTGTGACAGTCTGGAGAAGTATACAATGGGGAAACTGAACTGTGACAGTCAGGAGAAGTCTTCAATGGTGAAACTGAACTGTGACAGTCAGGAGAAGTCTACAATGGGGAAACTGAACTGTGACAGTCCTGAGAAGTCTACAATGAGGAAGCTGAACTGTGACAGGTTGGAGAAGTCTACAATGGGGAAACTGAACTGTGACAGTCAGGAGAAGTCTACAATGGGGAAACTGAACTGTGACAGTCTGGAGAAGTCTACAATGGGGAAACTGAACTGTGACAGGTTGGAGAAGTCTACAATGGGGAAACTGAACTGTGACAGTCAGGAGAAGTCTACAATGAGGAAACTGAACTGTGACAGTCTGGAGAAGTCTACAATGGGGAAACTGAACTGTGACAGTCAACAGGCATCTACAATGGGGAAACTGAACTGTGACAGTCTGGAGAAGGCTACAATTGGGGAAACAGAACTGTGACGGTCAGGAGAAGTCTACAATGGGGAAACTGAACTGTGACAGTCAGGAGACGTCAACAATGAGAAAACTGAACTGTGACAGTCTGGAAAAGTCTACAATGCGGAAACTGAACTGTAACAGTCTGGAGAAGTCTACAATGGGGAAACTGAACTGTGACGGTCAGGAGGCGTCTGCAATGGGGAAACTGAACTGTGACAGTCTGGAGAAGACTACAATGGGGAAACTGAACTGTGACAGTCAGGAGAAGTCTACAATGGGGAAACTGCACTGTGACAGTCAGGAGGCGTTTACAATAGGGAATCTGAACTGTGACAGTCAGGAGAAGTCTACAATGGGGAAACTGAACTGTGACAGTCTGGAGAAGACTACAATGGGGAAACTGAACTGTGACAGTCAGCAGGCATCTACAATGGGGAAACTGAACTGTGACAGTCTGGAGAAGTCTACAATGGGGAAGCAGAACTGTGACATTCAGGAGACATCGACAATGAGAAAACCGAACTGTGACAGTCTGGAGAAGTCTCCAATGAGGAAAATAAACTGTGACAGTAAGGAGAAGTCTACAATGGGGAAACTGAACTGTGACAGTCTGGAGAAGTCTACAATGGGGAAACTGAACTGTGACTGTCTGGAGAAGTCTACAATGTGGAAATTGAACTGTGACAGTCAGGAGAAGTCTACAATGGGGAAACTGAACAGTGACGGTCAGGAGGCGTCTACAATGGGGAAACTGAACTGTGACAGTCTGGAGGCATCTACAATGGGGAAACTGAACTGTGAGAGTCAGGAGGCATCTACAATGGGGAAACTGAACTGAGACAGTCTGGAGAAGTCTACAATGAGGAAACTGTACTGTAACAGTCTGGAGAAGTCTACAATGGGGAAACTGAACTGTGAAAGTCTGGAGAAGACTACAATGAGGAAACTGAACTGTGACAGTTAAGAGAAGTCTACAATGGGGAAACTGAACTGTGACAGTCAGGAGAAGTCTACAATGAGAAAACTGAACTGTGACAGTCAGGAGAAGTCTACAATGAGGAAACCGAACTGTGACAGTCAGGAGGCGTCTACAATGAGGAAACTGAACTGTGACAGTCAGGAGGCGCCTACAATGAGGAAACTGAACTGTGACAGTCAGGAGAAGTCTACAATGGGGAAACTGAACTGTGACAGTCTGGAGAAGTATACAATGGGGAAACTGAACTGTGACAGTCAGGAGAAGTCTTCAATGGTGAAACTGAACTGTGACAGTCAGGAGAAGTCTACAATGGGGAAACTGAACTGTGACAGTCCTGAGAAGTCTACAATGAGGAAGCTGAACTGTGACAGGTTGGAGAAGTCTACAATGGGGAAACTGAACTGTGACAGTCAGGAGAAGTCTACAATGGGGAAACTGAACTGTGACAGTCTGGAGAAGTCTACAATGGGGAAACTGAACTGTGACAGGTTGGAGAAGTCTACAATGGGGAAACTGAACTGTGACAGTCAGGAGAAGTCTACAATGGGGAAACTGAACTGTGACAGTCAGGAGAAGTCAACAATGGGGAAACTGAACTGTGACAGTCAGGAGAAGTCTGCAATGGGGAAACAGAACTGTGACAGTCAGGAGAAGTCTACAATGGGGAACCTGAACTGTGACACTCTGGAGAAGTCTACAATGGGGAAACTGAACTGTGACAGTCAGGAGAAGTCTACAATGGGGAAACTGAACTGTGACAGTCAGGAGGCATCTACAGTGGGGAAACTGAACAGTGACAGTCAGGAGGCATCCACAATGGGGAAACTGAACTGTGACAGTCAGGAGGCATCTACAATAGGAAAATCAACTGTGACAGTCTGGAGAAGTCTACACTGGGGAAACAGAACTGTGACAGTCTGGAGAAGTCTGCAATGAGGAAACTGAACTGTGACAGTTAAGAGAAGTCTACAATGGGTAAACTGAACTGTGACGGTCAGGAGGCGTCTACAATGGGGAAACTGAACTGTGACAGTCTGGAGGCATCTACAATGGGGAAACTGAACTGTGAGAGTCAGGAGGCATCTACAATGGGGTAACTGAACTGAGACAGTCTGGAGAAGTCTACAATGAGGAAACTGAACTGTAACAGTCTGGAGAAGTCTACAATGGGGAAACTGAACTGTGAAAGTCTGGAGAAGACTACATTGAGGAAACTGAACTGTGACAGTTAAGAGAAGTCTACAATGGGGAAACTGAACTGTGACAGTCAGGAGAAGTCTACAATGAGAAAACTGAACTGTGACAGTCAGGAGAAGTCTACAATGAGGAAGCTGAACTGTGACAGTCAGGAGGCATCTACAGTGGGGAAACTGAACAGTGACAGTCAGGAGGCATCCACAATGGAGAAACTGAACTGTGACAGTCTGGAGGAGTCTACAATGGGGAAACTGAACTGTGACAGTCAAGAGAAGTCTACAATGGGGAAACTGAACTGTGACAGTCAGGAGAAGTCTGCAATGGGGAAACAGAACTGTGACAGTCAGGAGAAGTCTACAATGGGGAAACTGAACTGTGACACTCTGGAGAAGTCTACAATGGGGAAACTGAACTGTGACAGTCAGGAGAAGTCTACAATGGGGAAACTGAACTGTGACACTCTGGAGACGTCTACAATGGGGAAACTGAACTGTGACACTCTGGAGAAGTCTACAACGGGGAAACTGAACTGTGACAGTCAGGAGGCATCTACAGTGGGGAAACTGAACTGTGACAGTCAGGAGACATCTACAATGCGAAAACTGAACTGTGACAGTCTGGAGAAGTCTACAATAAGGAAACTGAACTGTAACAGTCTGGAGAAGTCTACAATGGGGAAACTGAACTGTGAAAGTCTGGAGAAGTCTACAATGAGGAAACTGAACTGTGACAGTCTGGAGAAGTCTACAATGGGGAAACTGAACTGTGACGGTCAGGAGGCGTCTAAAATGTGGAAACTGAACTATGACAGTCTAGAGACGTCTACAAATGGGAAACTGAACTGTGACAGTCATGAGAAGTCTACAATGAGGAAACTGAACTGTGACAGTCTGGAGAAGACTACAATGGGGAAACTGAACTTTGACAGTGAGGAGGCATTACAATGGGGAAACTGAACTGTGACAGTCTGGAGGAGTCTACAATGGGGAATCTGAACAGTGACAGTCAGGAGAAGTCTAAAATGAGGAAACTGAACTGTGACAGTCTGGAGAAGTCTACAATGGGGAAACTGAACTGTGACAGTCAACAGGCATCTACAATGGGGAAACTGAACTGTGACAGTCTGGAGAAGTCTACAATTGGGGAAACAGAACTGTGACGGTCAGGAGAAGTCTACAAAGGGGAAACTGAACTGTGACAGTCAGGAGACGTCAACAATGAGAAAACTGAACTGTGACAGTCTGGAAAAGTCTACAATGCGGAAACTGAACTGTAACAGTCTGGAGAAGTCTACAATGGGGAAACTGAACTGTGCCGGTCAGGAGGCGTCTGCAATGGGGAAACTGAACTGTGACAGTCTGGAGAAGACTACAATGGGGAAACTGAACTGTGACAGTCAGGAGAAGTCTACAATGGGGAAACTGCACTGTGACAGTCAGGAGGCGTTTACAATAGGGAATCTGAACTGTGACAGTCAGGAGAAGTCTACAATGAGGAAACTGAACTGTGACAGTCTGGAGAAGACTACAATGGGGAAACTGAACTGTGACAGTCAGCAGGCATCTACAATGGGGAAACTGAACTGTGACAGTCTGGAGAAGTCTACAATGGGGAAGCAGAACTGTGACATTCAGGAGACATCGACAATGAGAAAACCGAACTGTGACAGTCTGGAGAAGTCTCCAATGAGGAAAATAAACTGTGACAGTAAGGAGAAGTCTACAATGGGGAAACTGAACTGTGACAGTCTGGAGAAGTCTACAATGGGGAAACTGAACTGTGACTGTCTGGAGAAGTCTACAATGTGGAAATTGAACTGTGACAGTCAGGAGAAGTCTACAATGGGGAAACTGAACAGTGACGGTCAGGAGGCGTCTACAATGGGGAAACTGAACTGTGACAGTCTGGAGGCATCTACAATGGGGAAACTGAACTGTGAGAGTCAGGAGGCATCTACAATGGGGAAACTGAACTGTGACAGTCAGGAGAAGTCTACAATGGGGAAACTGAACTGTGACAGTCTGGAGAAGTCTACAATGGGGAAACTGAACTGTGACAGGTTGGAGAAGTCTACAATGGGGAAACTGAACTGTGACAGTCAGGAGAAGTCTACAATGGGGAAACTGAACTGTGACAGTCAGGAGAAGTCAACAATGGGGAAACTGAACTGTGACAGTCAGGAGAAGTCTGCAATGGGGAAACAGAACTGTGACAGTCAGGAGAAGTCTACAATGGGGAACCTGAACTGTGACACTCTGGAGAAGTCTACAATGGGGAAACTGAACTGTGACAGTCAGGAGAAGTCTACAATGGGGAAACTGAACTGTGACAGTCAGGAGGCATCTACAGTGGGGAAACTGAACAGTGACAGTCAGGAGGCATCCACAATGGGGAAACTGAACTGTGACAGTCAGGAGGCATCTACAATAGGAAAATCAACTGTGACAGTCTGGAGAAGTCTACACTGGGGAAACTGAACTGTGACAGTCTGGAGAAGTCTGCAATGAGGAAACTGAACTGTGACAGTTAAGAGAAGTCTACAATGGGTAAACTGAACTGTGACGGTCAGGAGGCGTCTACAAAGGGGAAACTGAACTGTGACAGTCTGGAGGCATCTACAATGGGGAAACTGAACTGTGAGAGTCAGGAGGCATCTACAATGGGGAAACTGAACTGAGACAGTCTGGAGAAGTCTACAATGAGGAAACTGAACTGTAACAGTCTGGAGAAGTCTACAATGGGGAAACTGAACTGTGAAAGTCTGGAGAAGACTACAATGAGGAAACTGAACTGTGACAGTTAAGAGAAGTCTACAATGGGGAAACTGAACTGTGACAGTCAGGAGAAGTCTACAATGAGAAAACTGAACTGTGACAGTCAGGAGAAGTCTACAATGAGGAAGCTGAACTGTGACAGTCAGGAGGCATCTACAGTGGGGAAACTGAACAGTGACAGTCAGGAGGCATCCACAATGGAGAAACTGAACTGTGACAGTCAGGAGGCATCTACAATAGGAAAATGAACTGTGACAGTCTGGAGAAGTCTGCAATGAGGAAACTGAACTGTGACAGTCAGGAAGCGTCTAATATGGGGAAACGGAACGGTGATGGGGAGGAGGCGTCTACAATGAGGAAACAGAACTGTGACGGTGAGGAGGCGTCTACAATGGGGAAACTGAAATGTGACAGTCTGGAGAAGTATACAATGGGGAAACTGAACTGTGACAGTCAGGAGAAGTCTTCAATGGTGAAACTGAACTGTGACAGTCAGGAGAAGTCTACAATGGGGAAACTGAACTGTGACAGTCAGGAGAAGTCTACAATGGGGAAACTGAACTGTGACAGTCAGGAGAAGTCTGCAATGGGGAAACAGAACTGTGACAGTCAGGAGAAGTCTACAATGGGGAAACTGAACTGTGACACTCTGGAGAAGTCTACAATGGGGAAACTGAACTGTGACAGTCAGGAGAAGTCTACAATGGGGAAACTGAACTGTGACATTCAGGAGAATTCTACAATGGGGAAACTGAACTGTGACAGTCAGGAGAAGTCTACAATGGGGAAACTGAACTGTGACAGTCAGGAGAAGTCTGCAATGGGGAAACAGAACTGTGACAGTCAGGAGAAGTCTACAATGGGGAAACTGAACTGTGACACTCTGGAGAAGTCTACAATGGGGAAACTGAACTGTGACAGTCAGGAGAATTCTACAATGGGGAAACAGAACTGTGACAGTCAGGAGAAGTCTACAATGGGGAAACTGAACTGTGACAGTCAGGAGAAGTCTACACTGGGGAAACTGAACAGTGACAGTCAGGAGGCATCTACAATAGGAAAATGAACTGTGACAGTCTGGAGAAGTCTGCAATGAGGAAACTGAACTGTGACAGTCAGGAAGCGTCTAATATGGGGAAACGGAACGGTGATGGGGAGGAGGCGTCTACAATGAGGAAACTGCACTGTGACAGTCTGGAGGCGTCTACAATGAGGAAACTGCACTGTGACAGTCAGGAGAAGTCTACAATGGGGAAACTGAACTGTGACAGTCTGGAGAAGTATACAATGGGGAAACTGAACTGTGACAGTCAGGAGAAGTCTTCAATGGTGAAACTGAACTGTGACAGTCAGGAGAAGTCTACAATGGGGAAACTGAACGGTGACACTCTGGAGAAGTCTACAATGGGGAAACTGAACTGTGACAGTCAGGAGAAGTCTACAATGGGGAAACTGAACTGTGACACTCTGGAGACGTCTACAATGGGGAAACTGAACTGTGATACTCTGGAGAAGTCTACAACGGGGAAACTGAACTGTGACAGTCAGGAGGCATCTACAGTGGGGAAACTGAACTGTGACAGTCAGGAGACATCTACAATGAGAAAACTGAACTGTGACAGTCTGGAGAAGTCTACAATAAGGAAACTGAACTGTAACAGTCTGGAGAAGTCTACAATGGGGAAACTGAACTGTGAAAGTCTGGAGAAGACTACAATGAGGAAACTGAACTGTGACAGTCTGGAGAAGTCTACAATGGGGAAACTGAACTGTGACGGTCAGGAGGCGTCTAAAATGTGGAAACTGAACTATGACAGTCTAGAGACGTCTACAAATGGGAAACTGAACTGTGACAGTCATGAGAAGTCTACAATGAGGAAACTGAACTGTGACAGTCTGGAGAAGACTACAATGGGGAAACTGAACTTTGACAGTGAGGAGGCATTACAATGGGGAAACTGAACTGTGACAGTCTGGAGGAGTCTACAATGGGGAATCTGAACAGTGACAGTCAGGAGAAGTCTAAAATGAGGAAACTGAACTGTGACAGTCTGGAGAAGTCTACAATGGGGAAACTGAACTGTGACAGTCAACAGGCATCTACAATGGGGAAACTGAACTGTGACAGTCTGGAGAAGTCTACAATTGGGGAAACAGAACTGTGACGGTCAGGAGAAGTCTACAATGGGGAATCTGAACTGTGACAGTCAGGAGACGTCAACAATGAGAAAACTGAACTGTGACAGTCTGGAAAAGTCTACAATGCGGAAACTGAACTGTAACAGTCTGGAGAAGTCTACAATGGGGAAACTGAACTGTGACGGTCAGGAGGCGTCTGCAATGGGGAAACTGAACTGTGACAGTCTGGAGAAGACTACAATGGGGAAACTGAACTGTGACAGTCAGGAGAAGTCTACAATGGGGAAACTGCACTGTGACAGTCAGGAGGCGTTTACAATAGGGAATCTGAACTGTGACAGTCAGGAGAAGTCTACAATGAGGAAACTGAACTGTGACAGTCTGGAGAAGACTACAATGGGGAAACTGAACTGTGACAGTCAGCAGGCATCTACAATGGGGAAACTGAACTGTGACAGTCTGGAGAAGTCTACAATGGGGAAGCAGAACTGTGACATTCAGGAGACATCGACAATGAGAAAACCGAACTGTGACAGTCTGGAGAAGTCTCCAATGAGGAAAATAAACTGTGACAGTAAGGAGAAGTCTACAATGGGGAAACTGAACTGTGACAGTCTGGAGAAGTCTACAATGGGGAAACTGAACTGTGACTGTCTGGAGAAGTCTACAATGTGGAAATTGAACTGTGACAGTCAGGAGAAGTCTACAATGGGGAAACTGAACAGTGACGGTCAGGAGGCGTCTACAATGGGGAAACTGAACTGTGACAGTCTGGAGAAGTCTACAATGGGGAAACTGAACTGTGACAGTCAGGAGGCATCTACAATGGGGAAACTGAACTGTGACAGTCAGGAGAAGTCTACAATGGGGAAACTGAACTGTGACAGTCTGGAGAAGTCTACAATGGGGAAACTGAACTGTGACAGGTTGGAGAAGTCTACAATGGGGAAACTGAACTGTGACAGTCAGGAGAAGTCTACAATGGGGAAACTGAACTGTGACAGTCAGGAGAAGTCAACAATGGGGAAACTGAACTGTGACAGTCAGGAGAAGTCTGCAATGGGGAAACAGAACTGTGACAGTCAGGAGAAGTCTACAATGGGGAACCTGAACTGTGACACTCTGGAGAAGTCTACAATGGGGAAACTGAACTGTGACAGTCAGGAGTAGTCTACAATGGGGAAACTGAACTGTGACAGTCAGGAGGCATCTACAGTGGGGAAACTGAACAGTGACAGTCAGGAGGCATCCACAATGGGGAAACTGAACTGTGACAGTCAGGAGGCATCTACAATAGGAAAATCAACTGTGACAGTCTGGAGAAGTCTACACTGGGGAAACTGAACTGTGACAGTCTGGAGAAGTCTGCAATGAGGAAACTGAACTGTGACAGTTAAGAGAAGTCTACAATGGGTAAACTGAACTGTGACGGTCAGGAGGCGTCTACAAAGGGGAAACTGAACTGTGACAGTCTGGAGGCATCTACAATGGGGAAACTGAACTGTGAGAGTCAGGAGGCATCTACAATGGGGAAACTGAACTGAGACAGTCTGGAGAAGTCTACAATGAGGAAACTGAACTGTAACAGTCTGGAGAAGTCTACAATGGGGAAACTGAACTGTGAAAGTCTGGAGAAGACTACAATGAGGAAACTGAACTGTGACAGTTAAGAGAAGTCTACAATGGGGAAACTGAACTGTGACAGTCAGGAGAAGTCTACAATGAGAAAACTGAACTGTGACAGTCAGGAGAAGTCTACAATGAGGAAGCTGAACTGTGACAGTCAGGAGGCATCTACAGTGGGGAAACTGAACAGTGACAGTCAGGAGGCATCCACAATGGAGAAACTGAACTGTGACAGTCAGGAGGCATCTACAATAGGAAAATGAACTGTGACAGTCTGGAGAAGTCTGCAATGAGGAAACTGAACTGTGACAGTCAGGAAGCGTCTAATATGGGGAAACGGAACGGTGATGGGGAGGAGGCGTCTACAATGAGGAAACAGAACTGTGACGGTGAGGAGGCGTCTACAATGGGGAAACTGAAATGTGACAGTCTGGAGAAGTATACAATGGGGAAACTGAACTGTGACAGTCAGGAGAAGTCTTCAATAGTGAAACTGAACTGTGACAGTCAGGAGAAGTCTACAATGGGGAAACTGAACTGTGACAGTCAGGAGAATTCTACAATGGGGAAACTGAACTGTGACAGTCAGGAGAAGTCTACAATGGGGAAACTGAACTGTGACAGTCAGGAGAAGTCTGCAATGGGGAAACAGAACTGTGACAGTCAGGAGAAGTCTACAATGGGGAAACTGAACTGTGACACTCTGGAGAAGTCTACAATGGGGAAACTGAACTGTGACAGTCAGGAGAAGTCTACAATGGGGAAACTGAACTGTGACAGTCAGGAGAATTCTACAATGGGGAAACTGAACTGTGACAGTCAGGAGAAGTCTACAATGGGGAAACTGAACTGTGACAGTCAGGAGAAGTCTGCAATGGGGAAACAGAACTGTGACAGTCAGGAGAAGTCTACAATGGGGAAACTGAACTGTGAAACTCTGGAGAAGTCTACAATGGGGAAACTGAACTGTGACAGTCAGGAGAATTCTACAATGGGGAAACAGAACTGTGACAGTCAGGAGAAGTCTACAATGGGGAAACTGAACTGTGACAGTCAGGAGAAGTCTACAGTGGGGAAACTGAACAGTGACAGTCAGGAGGCATCTACAATAGGAAAATGAACTGTGACAGTCTGGAGAAGTCTGCAATGAGGAAACTGAACTGTGACAGTCAGGAAGCGTCTAATATGGGGAAACGGAACGGTGATGGGGAGGAGGCGTCTACAATGAGGAAACTGCACTGTGACAGTCTGGAGGCGTCTACAATGAGGAAACTGCACTGTGACAGTCAGGAGAAGTCTACAATGGGGAAACTGAACTGTGACAGTCTGGAGAAGTATACAATGGGGAAACTGAACTGTGACAGTCAGGAGAAGTCTTCAATGGTGAAACTGAACTGTGACAGTCAGGAGAAGTCTACAATGGGGAAACTGAACGGTGACACTCTGGAGAAGTCTACAATGGGGAAACTGAACTGTGACAGTCAGGAGAAGTCTACAATGGGGAAACTGAACTGTGACACTCTGGAGACGTCTACAATGGGGAAACTGAACTGTGACACTCTGGAGATGTCTACAACGGGGAAACTGAACTGTGACAGTCAGGAGGCATCTACAGTGGGGAAACTGAACTGTGACAGTCAGGAGACATCTACAATGAGAAAACTGAACTGTGACAGTCTGGAGAAGTCTACAATAAGGAAACTGAACTGTAACAGTCTGGAGAAGTCTACAATGGGGAAACTGAACTGTGAAAGTCTGGAGAAGACTACAATGAGGAAACTGAACTGTGACAGTCTGGAGAAGTCTACAATGGGGAAACTGAACTGTGACGGTCAGGAGGCGTCTAAAATGTGGAAACTGAACTATGACAGTCTAGAGACGTCTACAAATGGGAAACTGAACTGTGACAGTCATGAGAAGTCTACAATGAGGAAACTGAACTGTGACAGTCTGGAGAAGACTACAGTGGGGAAACTGAACTTTGACAGTGAGGAGGCATTACAATGGGGAAACTGAACTGTGACAGTCTGGAGGAGTCTACAATGGGGAATCTGAACAGTGACGGTCAGGAGAAGTCTAAAATGAGGAAACTGAACTGTGACAGTCTGGAGAAGTCTACAATGGGGAAACTGAACTGTGACGGTCAACAGGCATCTACAATGGGGAAACTGAACTGTGACAGTCTGGAGAAGTCTACAATTGGGGAAACAGAACTGTGACGGTCAGGAGAAGTCTACAATGGGGAAACTGAACTGTGACAGTCAGGAGACGTCAACAATGAGAAAACTGAACTGTGACAGTCTGGAAAAGTCTACAATGCGGAAACTGAACTGTAACAGTCTGGAGAAGTCTACAATGGGGAAACTGAACTGTGACAGTCAGGAGAAGTCTACAATGGGGAAACTGCACTGTGACAGTCAGGAGGCGTTTACAATAGGGAATCTGAACTGTGACAGTCAGGAGAAGTCTACAATGAGGAAACTGAACTGTGACAGTCTGGAGAAGACTACAATGGGGAAACTGAACTGTGACAGTCAGCAGGCATCTACAATGGGGAAACTGAACTGTGACAGTCTGGAGAAGTCTACAATGGGGAAGCAGAACTGTGACATTCAGGAGACATCGACAATGAGAAAACCGAACTGTGACAGTCTGGAGAAGTCTCCAATGAGGAAAATAAACTGTGACAGTAAGGAGAAGTCTACAATGGGGAAACTGAACTGTGACAGTCTGGAGAAGTCTACAATGGGGAAACTGAACTGTGACTGTCTGGAGAAGTCTACAATGTGGAAATTGAACTGTGACAGTCAGGAGAAGTCTACAATGGGGAAACTGAACTGTGACAGTCTGGAGGCAGCTACAATGGGGAAACTGAACTGTGAGAGTCAGGAGGCATCTACAATGGGGAAACTGAACTGAGACAGTCTGGAGAAGTCTACAATGAGGAAACTGAACTGTAACAGTCTGGAGAAGTCTACAATGGGGAAACTGAACTGTGAAAGTCTGGAGAAGACTACAATGAGGAAACTGAACTGTGACAGTTAAGAGAAGTCTACAATGGGGAAACTGAACTGTGACAGTCAGGAGAAGTCTACAATGAGAAAACTGAACTGTGACAGTCAGGAGAAGTCTACAATGAGGAAACCGAACTGTGACAGTCAGGAGGCGTCTACAATGAGGAAACTGAACTGTGACAGTCAGGAGGCGTCTACAATGAGGAAACTGAACTGTGACAGTCAGGAGAAGTCTACAATGGGGAAACTGAACTGTGACAGTCTGGAGAAGTATACAATGGGGAAACTGAACTGTGACAGTCAGGAGAAGTCTACAATGGGGAAACTGAACTGTGACAGTCCTGAGAAGTCTACAATGAGGAAGCTGAACTGTGACAGGTTGGAGAAGTCTACAATGGGGAAACTGAACTGTGACAGTCAGGAGAAGTCTACAATGGGGAAACTGAACTGTGACAGTCAGAAGAAGTCAACAATGGGGAAACTGAACTGTGACAGTCAGGAGAAGTCTGCAATGGGGAAACAGAACTGTGACAGTCAGGAGAAGTCTACAATGGGGAACCTGAACTGTGACACTCTGGAGAAGTCTACAATGGGGAAACTGAACTGTGACAGTAAGGAGAAGTCTACAATGGGGAAACTGAACTGTGACAGTCAGGAGGCATCTACAGTGGGGAAACTGAACAGTGACAGTCAGGAGGCATCCACAATGGGGAAACTGAACTGTGACAGTCAGGAGGCATCTACAATAGGAAAATCAACTGTGACAGTCTGGAGAAGTCTACACTGGGGAAACTGAACTGTGACAGTCTGGAGAAGTCTGCAATGAGGAAACTGAACTGTGACAGTTAAGAGAAGTCTACAATGGGTAAACTGAACTGTGACGGTCAGGAGGCGTCTACAAAGGGGAAACTGAACTGTGACAGTCTGGAGGCATCTACAATGGGGAAACTGAACTGTGACAGTCAGGAGAAGTCAACAATGGGAAAACTGAACTGTGACAGTCTGGAGAAGTCAACAATGGGGAAACTGAACTGTGACAGTCAGGAGAAGTCTGCAATGGGGAAACAGAACTGTGACAGTCAGGAGAAGTCTACAATGGGGAACCTGAACTGTGACACTCTGGAGAAGTCTACAATGGGGAAACTGAACTGTGACAGTCAGGAGAAGTCTACAATGGGGAAACTGAACTGTGACAGTCAGGAGGCATCTACAGTGGGGAAACTGAACAGTGACAGTCAGGAGGCATCCACAATGGGGAAACTGAACTGTGACAGTCAGGAGGCATCTACAATAGGAAAATCAACTGTGACAGTGTGGAGAAGTCTACACTGGGGAAACTGAACTGTGACAGTCTGGAGAAGTCTGCAATGAGGAAACTGAACTGTGACAGTTAAGAGAAGTCTACAATGGGTAAACTGAACTGTGACGGTCAGGAGGCGTCTACAAAGGGGA
The DNA here is from genome assembly GCF_030144855.1 of Hypanus sabinus. Lineage (NCBI taxonomy): Eukaryota > Metazoa > Chordata > Chondrichthyes > Myliobatiformes > Dasyatidae > Hypanus > Hypanus sabinus. The sequence continues at coordinate 82,811,132 of NC_082713.1, read as the reverse complement.
AACTGAACTGTGACAGTCTGGAGGCATCTACAATGGGGAAACTGAACTGTGAGAGTCAGGAGGCATCTACAATGGGGAAACTGAACTGAGACAGTCTGGAGAAGTCTACAATGAGGAAACTGAACTGTAACAGTCTGGAGAAGTCTACAATGGGGAAACTGAACTGTAAAAGTCTGGAGAAGACTACAATGAGGAAACTGAACTGTGACAGTTAAGAGAAGTCTACAATGGGGATACTGAACTGTGACAGTCAGGAGAAGTCTACAATGAGAAAACTGAACTGTGACAGTCAGGAGAAGTTTACAATGAGGAAACCGAACTGTGACAGTCAGGAGGCGTCTACAATGAGGAAACTGAACTGTGACAGTCAGGAGGCGTCTACAATTAGGAAACTGAACTGTGACAGTCAGGAGAAGTCTACAATGGGGAAACTGAACTGTGACAGTCTGGAGAAGTATACAATGGGGAAACTGAACTGTGACACTCAGGAGAAGTCTTCAATGGTGAAACTGAACTGTGACAGTCAGGAGAAGTCTACAATGGGGAAACTGAACTGTGACAGTCCTGAGAAGTCTACAATGAGGAAGCTGAACTGTGACAGGTTGGAGAAGTCTACAATGGGGAAACTGAACTGTGACAGTCAAGAGTAGTCTACAATGGGGAAACTGAACTGTGACAGTCTGGAGAAGTCTACAATGGGGAAACTGAACTGTGACAGGTTGGAGAAGTCTACAATGGGGAAACTGAACTGTGACAGTCAGGAGAAGTCTACAATGGGGAAACTGAACTGTGACAGTCTGGAGAAGTCAACAATGGGGAAACTGAACTGTGAAAGTCAGGAGAAGTCTGCAATGGGGAAACAGAACTGTGACAGTCAGGAGAAGTCTACAATGGGGAAACTGAACTGTGACACTCTGGAGAAGTCTACAATGGGGAAACTGAACTGTGACAGTCAGGAGAAGTCTACAATGGGGAAACTGAACTGTGACAGTCAGGAGGCATCTACAGTGGGGAAACTGAACAGTGACAGTCAGGAGGCATCCACAATGGGGAAACTGAACTGTGACAGTCAGGAGGCATCTACAATGGGGAAACTGAACTGTGACAGTCAGGAGAAGTCAACAATGGGAAAACTGAACTGTGACAGTCTGGAGAAGTCTACAATGGGGAAACTGAACTGTGACTGTCTGGAGAAGTCTACAATGCGGAAACTGAACTGTGACAGTCAGGAGAATTCTACAATTGGGAATCTGAACTGTGACAGTCAGGAGGCGTCTACAGTGGGGAAACTGAACAGTGACAGTCAGGAGTCGTCTGCAATGGGGAAACTGAACTGTGCCAGTCTGGAGAAGTCTACACTGGGGAAACTGAAATGTGACAGTCTGGAAAATCTACAGTGGGGAAACTGAACTGTGACAGTAAGGAGCCATCTACAATAGGGAAACTGAACTGTGACAGTCTGGAGAAGTCTACAATGGGGAAACAGAACTGTGACAGTCAGGAGAAGTCTACAATGAGGAAACTGAACTGTGACAGTCTGGAGAAGACTACAATGGGGAAACTGAACTGTGACAGTCAGCAGGCATCTACAATGGGGAAACTGAACTGTGACAGTCTGGAGAAGTCTACAATGGGGAAGCAGAACTGTGACATTCAGGAGACATCGACAATGAGAAAACCGAACTGTGACAGTCTGGAGAAGTCTCCAATGAGGAAAATAAACTGTGACAGTAAGGAGAAGTCTACAATGGGGAAACTGAACTGTGACAGTCTGGAGAAGTCTACAATGGGGAAACTGAACTGTGACTGTCTGGAGAAGTCTACAATGTGGAAATTGAACTGTGACAGTCAGGAGAAGTCTACAATGGGGAAACTGAACAGTGACGGTCAGGAGGCGTCTACAATGGGGAAACTGAACTGTGACAGTCTGGAGGCATCTACAATGGGGAAACTGAACTGTGAGAGTCAGGAGGCATCTACAATGGGGAAACTGAACTGAGACAGTCTGGAGAAGTCTGCAATGAGGAAACTGAACTGTAACAGTCTGGAGAAGTCTACAATGGGGAAACTGAACTGTGAAAGTCTGGAGAAGACTACAATGAGGAAACTGAACTGTGACAGTTAAGAGAAGTCTACAATGGGGAAACTGAACTGTGACAGTCAGGAGAAGTCTACAATGAGAAAACTGAACTGTGACAGTCAGGAGAAGTCTACAATGAGGAAACCGAACTGTGACAGTCAGGAGGCGTCTACAATGAGGAAACTGAACTGTGACAGTCAGGAGGCGTCTACAATGAGGAAACTGAACTGTGACAGTCAGGAGAAGTCTACAATGGGGAAACTGAACTGTGACAGTCTGGAGAAGTATACAATGGGGAAACTGAACTGTGACAGTCAGGAGAAGTCTCCAATGGTGAAACTGAACTGTGACAGTCAGGAGAAGTCTACAATGGGGAAACTGAACTGTGACAGTCCTGAGAAGTCTACAATGAGGAAGCTGAACTGTGACAGGTTGGAGAAGTCTACAATGGGGAAACTGAACTGTGACAGTCAGGAGAAGTCTACAATGGGGAAACTGAACTGTGACAGTCTGGAGAAGTCTACAATGGGGAAACTGAACTGTGACAGGTTGGAGAAGTCTACAATGGGGAAACTGAACTGTGACAGTCAGGAGAAGTCTACAATGGGGAAACTGAACTGTGACAGTCAGGAGAATTCTGCAATGGGGAAACAGAACTGTGACAGTCAGGAGAAGTCTACAATGGGGAACCTGAACTGTGACACTCTGGAGAAGTCTACAATGGGGAAACTGAACTGTGACAGTCAGGAGAAGTCTACAATGGGGAAACTGAACTGTGACAGTCTGGAGAAGTCTACAATGGGGAAACTGAACTGTGACAGTCAACAGGCATCTACAATGGGGAAACTGAACTGTGACAGTCTGGAGAAGTCTACAATTGGGGAAACAAAACTGTGACGGTCAGGAGAAGTCTACAATGGGGAAACTGAACTGTGACAGTCAGGAGACGTCAACAATGAGAAAACTGAACTGTGACAGTCTGGAAAAGTCTACAATGCGGAAACTGAACTGTAACAGTCTGGAGAAGTCTACAATGGGGAAACTGAACTGTGACGGTCAGGAGGCGCCTGCAATGGGGAAACTGAACTGTGACAGTCTGGAGAAGACTACAATGGGGAAACTGAGCTGTGACAGTCAGGAGAAGTCTACAATGGGGAAACTGCACTGTGACAGTCAGGAGGCGTTTACAATAGGGAATCTGAACTGTGACAGTCAGGAGAAGTCTACAATGAGGAAGCTGAACTGTGACAGGTTGGAGAAGTCTACAATGGGGAAACTGAACTGTGACAGTCAGGAGAAGTCTACAATGGGGAAACTGAACTGTGACAGTCTGGAGAAGTCTACAATGGGGAAACTGAACTGTGACAGGTTGGAGAAGTCTACAATGGGGAAACTGAACTGTGACAGTCAGGAGAAGTCTACAATGGGGAAACTGAACTGTGACAGTCAGGAGAATTCTGCAATGGGGAAACAGAACTGTGACAGTCAGGAGAAGTCTACAATGGGGAACCTGAACTGTGACACTCTGGAGAAGTCTACAATGGGGAAACTGAACTGTGACAGTCAGGAGAAGTCTACAATGGGGAAACTGAACTGTGACAGTCTGGAGAAGTCTACAATGGGGAAACTGAACTGTGACAGTCAACAGGCATCTACAATGGGGAAACTGAACTGTGACAGTCTGGAGAAGTCTACAATTGGGGAAACAAAACTGTGACGGTCAGGAGAAGTCTACAATGGGGAAACTGAACTGTGACAGTCAGGAGACGTCAACAATGAGAAAACTGAACTGTGACAGTCTGGAAAAGTCTACAATGCGGAAACTGAACTGTAACAGTCTGGAGAAGTCTACAATGGGGAAACTGAACTGTGACGGTCAGGAGGCGTCTGCAATGGGGAAACTGAACTGTGACAGTCTGGAGAAGACTACAATGGGGAAACTGAACTGTGACAGTCAGGAGAAGTCTACAATGGGGAAACTGCACTGTGACAGTCAGGAGGCATTTACAATAGGGAATCTGAACTGTGACAGTCAGGAGAAGTCTACAATGAGGAAACTGAACTGTGACAGTCTGGAGAAGACTACAATGGGGAAACTGAACTGTGACAGTCAGCAGGCATCTACAATGGGGAAACTGAACTGTGACAGACTGGAGAAGTCTACAATGGGGAAGCAGAACTGTGACATTCAGGAGACATCGACAATGAGAAAACCGAACTGTGACAGTCTGGAGAAGTCTCCAATGAGGAAAATAAACTGTGACAGTAAGGAGAAGTCTACAATGGGGAAACTGAACTGTGACAGTCTGGAGAAGTCTACAATGGGGAAACTGAACTGTGACTGTCTGGAGAAGTCTACAATGTGGAAATTGAACTGTGACAGTCAGGAGAAGTCTACAATGGGGAAACTGAACAGTGACGGTCAGGAGGCGTCTACAATGGGGAAACTGAACTGTGACAGTCTGGAGGCATCTACAATGGGGAAACTGAACTGTGAGAGTCAGGAGGCATCTACAATGGGGAAACTGAACTGAGACAGTCTGGAGAAGTCTACAATGAGGAAACTGAACTGTAACAGTCTGGAGAAGTCTACAATGGGGAAACTGAACTGTGAAAGTCTGGAGAAGACTACAATGAGGAAACTGAACTGTGACAGTTAAGAGAAGTCTACAATGGGGAAACTGAACTGTGACAGTCAGGAGAAGTCTACAATGAGAAAACTGAACTGTGACAGTCAGGAGAAGTCTACAATGAGGAAACCGAACTGTGACAGTCAGGAGGCGTCTACAATGAGGAAACTGAACTGTGACAGTCAGGAGGCGTCTACAATGAGGAAACTGAACTGTGACAGTCAGGAGAAGTCTACAATGGGGAAACTGAACTGTGACAGTCTGGAGAAGTATACAATGGGGAAACTGAACTGTGACAGTCAGGAGAAGTCTCCAATGGTGAAACTGAACTGTGACAGTCAGGAGAAGTCTACAATGGGGAAACTGAACTGTGACAGTCCTGAGAAGTCTACAATGAGGAAGCTGAACTGTGACAGGTTGGAGAAGTCTACAATGGGGAAACTGAACTGTGACAGTCAGGAGAAGTCTACAATGGGGAAACTGAACTGTGACAGTCTGGAGAATTCTACAATGGGGAAACTGAACTGTGACAGGTTGGAGAAGTCTACAATGGGGAAACTGAACTGTGACAGTCAGGAGAAGTCTACAATGGGGAAACTGAACTGTGACAGTCAGGAGAATTCTGCAATGGGGAAACAGAACTGTGACAGTCAGGAGAAGTCTACAATGGGGAACCTGAACTGTGACACTCTGGAGAAGTCTACAATGGGGAAACTGAACTGTGACAGTCAGGAGAAGTCTACAATGGGGAAACTGAACTGTGACAGTCTGGAGAAGTCTACAATGGGGAAACTGAACTGTGACAGTCAACAGGCATCTACAATGGGGAAACTGAACTGTGACAGTCTGGAGAAGTCTACAATTGGGGAAACAAAACTGTGACGGTCAGGAGAAGTCTACAATGGGGAAACTGAACTGTGACAGTCTGGAAAAGTCTACAATGCGGAAACTGAACTGTAACAGTCTGGAGAAGTATACAATGGGTAAACTGAACTGTGACGGTCAGGAGGCGTCTACAAAGGGGAAACTGAACTGTGACAGTCTGGAGGCATCTACAATGGGGAAACTGAACTGTGAGAGTCAGGAGGCATCTACAATGGGGAAACTGAACTGAGACAGTCTGGAGAAGTCTACAATGAGGAAACTGAACTGTAACAGTCTGGAGAAGTCTACAATGGGGAAACTGAACTGTGAAAGTCTGGAGAAGACTACAATGGGGAAACTGAACTGTGACAGTCTGGAGGCATCTACAATGGGGAAACTGAACTGTGAGAGTCAGGAGGCATCTACAATGGGGAAACTGAACTGAGACAGTCTGGAGAAGTCTACAATGAGGAAACTGAACTGTAACAGTCTGGAGAAGTCTTCAATGGTGAAACTGAACTGTGACAGTCAGGAGAAGTCTACAATGGGGAAACTGAACTGTGACAGTCCTGAGAAGTCTACAATGAGGAAGCTGAACTGTGACAGGTTGGAGAAGTCTACAATGGGGAAACTGAACTGTGACAGTCAGGAGGCGTCTACAATGAGGAAACTGAACTGTGACAGTCAGGAGAAGTCTACAATGGGGAAACTGAACTGTGACAGTCTGGAGAAGTATACAATGGGGAAACTGAACTGTGACAGTCAGGAGAAGTCTTCAATGGTGAAACTGAACTGTGACAGTCAGGAGAAGTCTACAATGGGGAAACTGAACTGTGACAGTCCTGAGAAGTCTACAATGAGGAAGCTGAACTGTGACAGGTTGGAGAAGTCTACAATGGGGAAACTGAACTGTGACAGTCAGGAGAAGTCTACAATGGGGAAACTGAACTGTGACAGTCTGGAGAAGTCTACAATGGGGAAACTGAACTGTGACAGGTTGGAGAAGTCTACAATGGGGAAACTGAACTGTGACAGTCAGGAGAAGTCTACAATGGGGAAACTGAACTGTGACAGTCTGGAGAAGTCTACAATGGGGAAACTGAACTGTGACAGGTTGGAGAAGTCTACAATGGGGAAACTGAACTGTGACAGTCAGGAGAAGTCTACAATGGGGAAACTGAACTGTGACAGTCCTGAGAAGTCTACAATGAGGAAGCTGAACTGTGACAGGTTGGAGAAGTCTACAATGGGGAAACTGAACTGTGACAGTCAAGAGAAGTCTACAATGGGGAAACTGAACTGTGACAGTCAGGAGAAGTCTACAATGGGGAAACTGAACTGTGACAGTCAGGAGAAGTCTGCAATGGGGAAACAGAACTGTGACAGTCAGGAGAAGTCTACAATGGGGAAACTGAACTGTGACAGTCAGGAGGCATCTACAGTGGGGAAACTGAACAGTGACAGTCTGGAGGCATCCACAATGGAGAAACTGAACTGTGACAGTCAGGAGGCATCTACAATAGGAAAATGAACTGTGACAGTCTGGAGAAGTCTGCAATGAGGAAACTGAACTGTGACAGTCAGGAAGCGTCTAATATGGGGAAACGGAACGGTGATGGGGAGGAGGCGTCTACAATGAGGAAACAGAACTGTGACGGTGAGGAGGCGTCTACAATGAGGAAACTGACCTGTGACAGTCAGGAGAAGTCTACAATGGGGAAACTGAACTGTGACAGTCAGGAGGCGTCTACAATGGGGAAACTGAACTGTGACAGTCTGGAGAAGTATACAATGGGGAAACTGAACTGTGACAGTCAGGAGAAGTCTTCAATGGTGAAACTGAACTGTGACAGTCAGGAGAAGTCTACAATGGGGAAACTGAACTGTGACAGTCCTGAGAAGTCTACAACGGGGAAGCTGAACTGTGACAGGTTGGAGCAGTCTACAATGGGGAAACTGAACTGTGACAGTCAAGAGAAGTCTACAATGGGGAAACTGAACTGTGACAGTCAGGAGAAGTCTGCAATGGGGAAACAGAACTGTGACAGTCAGGAGAAGTCTACAATGGGGAAACTGAACTGTGACACTCTGGAGAAGTCTACAATGGAGAAACTGAACTGTGACAGTCAGGAGAAGTCTACAATGGGGAAACTGAACTGTGACAGTCAGGAGAAGTCTACAATGGGGAAACTGAACTGTGACAGTCAACAGGCATCTACAATGGGGAAACTGAACTGTGACAGTCTGGAGAAGTCTACAATTGGGGAAACAGAACTGTGACGGTCAGGAGAAGTCTACAATGGGGAAACTGAACTGTGACACTCTGGAGACGTCTACAATGGGGAAACTGAACTGTGACACTCTGGAGAAGTCTACAACGGGGAAACTGAACTGTGACAGTCAGGAGGCATCTACAGTGGGGAAACTGAACTGTGACAGTCAGGAGACTTCTACAATGAGAAAACTGAACTGTGACAGTCTGGAGAAGTCTACAATAAGGAAACTGAACTGTAACAGTCTGGAGAAGTCTGCAATGGGGAAACTGAACTGTGAAAGTCTGGAGAAGTCTACAATGAGGAAACTGAACTGTGACAGTCTGGAGAAGTCTACAATGGGGAAACTGAACTGTGACGGTCAGGAGGCGTCTAAAATGTGGAAACTGAACTATGACAGTCTAGAGACGTCTACAAATGGGAAACTGAACTGTGACAGTCATGAGAAGTCTACAATGAGGAAACTGAACTGTGACAGTCTGGAGAAGACTACAATGGGGAAACTGAACTTTGACAGTGAGGAGGCATTACAATGGGGAAACTGAACTGTGACAGTCTGGAGGAGTCTACAATGGGGAATCTGAACAGTGACAGTCAGGAGAAGTCTAAAATGAGGAAACTGAACTGTGACAGTCTGGAGAAGTCTACAATGGGGAAACTGAAGTGTGACAGTCAACAGGCATCTACAATGGGGAAACTGAACTGTGACAGTCTGGAGAAGTCTACAATTGGGGAAACAGAACTGTGACGGTCAGGAGAAGTCTACAATGGGGAAACTGAACTGTGACAGTCAGGAGACGTCAACAATGAGAAAACTGAACTGTGACAGTCTGGAAAAGTCTACAATGCGGAAACTGAACTGTAACAGTCTGGAGAAGTCTACAATGGGGAAACTGAACTGTGCCGGTCAGGAGGCGTCTGCAATGGGGAAACTGAACTGTGACAGTCTGGAGAAGACTACAATGGGGAAACTGAACTGTGACAGTCAGGAGAAGTCTACAATGGGGAAACTGCACTGTGACAGTCAGGAGGCGTTTACAATAGGGAATCTGAACTGTGACAGTCAGGAGAAGTCTACAATGAGGAAACTGAACTGTGACAGTCTGGAGAAGACTACAATGGGGAAACTGAACTGTGACAGTCAGCAGGCATCTACAATGGGGAAACTGAACTGTGACAGTCTGGAGAAGTCTACAATGGGGAAGCAGAACTGTGACATTCAGGAGACATCGACAATGAGAAAACCGAACTGTGACAGTCTGGAGAAGTCTCCAATGAGGAAAATAAACTGTGACAGTAAGGAGAAGTCTACAATGGGGAAACTGAACTGTGACAGTCTGGAGAAGTCTACAATGGGGAAACTGAACTGTGACTGTCTGGAGAAGTCTACAATGTGGAAATTGAACTGTGACAGTCAGGAGAAGTCTACAATGGGGAAACTGAACAGTGACGGTCAGGAGGCGTCTACAATGGGGAAACTGAACTGTGACAGTCTGGAGGCATCTACAATGGGGAAACTGAACTGTGAGAGTCAGGAGGCATCTACAATGGGGAAACTGAACTGTGACAGTCAGGAGAAGTCTACAATGGGGAAACTGAACTGTGACAGTCAGGAGAAGTCTACAATGGGGAAACTGAACTGTGACAGGTTGGAGAAGTCTACAATGGGGAAACTGAACTGTGACAGTCAGGAGAAGTCTACAATGGGGAAACTGAACTGTGACAGTCAGGAGAAGTCAACAATGGGGAAACTGAACTGTGACAGTCTGGAGAAGTCTGCAATGAGGAAACTGAACTGTGACAGTTAACAGAAGTCTACAATGGGTAAACTGAACTGTGACGGTCAGGAGGCGTCTACAAAGGGGAAACTGAACTGTGACAGTCTGGAGGCATCTACAATGGGGAAACTGAACTGTGAGAGTCAGGAGGCATCTACAATGGGGAAACTGAACTGAGACAGTCTGGAGAAGTCTACAATGAGGAAACTGAACTGTAACAGTCTGGAGAAGTCTACAATGGGGAAACTGAACTGTGAAAGTCTGGAGAAGACTACAATGAGGAAACTGAACTGTGACAGTCAGGAGAAGTCTTCAATGGTGAAACTGAACTGTGACAGTCAGGAGAAGTCTACAATGGGGAAACTGAACTGTGACAGTCAGGAGAATTCTACAATGGGGAAACTGAACTGTGACAGTCAGGAGAAGTCTACAATGGGGAAACTGAACTGTGACAGTCAGGAGAAGTCTGCAATGGGGAAACAGAACTGTGACAGTCAGGAGAATTCTACAATGGGGAAACTGAACTGTGACAGTCAGGAGAAGTCTACAATGGGGAAACTGAACTGTGACAGTCAGGAGAAGTCTGCAATGGGGAAACTGAACTGTGACTGTCAGGAGAAGTCAACAATGGGGAAACTGAACTGTGACAGTCAGGAGAAGTCTGCAATGGGGAAACAGAACTGTGACAGTCAGGAGAAGTCTACAATGGGGAAACTGAACTGTGACAGTCAGGAGAAGTCTTCAATGGTGAAACTGAACTGTGACAGTCAGGAGAAGTCTACAATGGGGAAACTGAACTGTGACAGTCAGGAGAAGTCTACAGTGGGGAAACTGAACAGTGACAGTCAGGAGGCATCTACAATAGGAAAATGAACTGTGACAGTCTGGAGAAGTCTGCAATGAGGAAACTGAACTGTGACAGTCAGGAAGCGTCTAATATGGGGAAACGGAACGGTGATGGGGAGGAGGCGTCTACAATGAGGAAACTGCACTGTGACAGTCTGGAGGCGTCTACAATGAGGAAACTGCACTGTGACAGTCAGGAGAAGTCTACAATGGGGAAACTGAACTGTGACAGTCTGGAGAAGTATACAATGGGGAAACTGAACTGTGACAGTCAGGAGAAGTCTTCAATGGTGAAACTGAACTGTGACAGTCAGGAGAAGTCTACAATGGGGAAACTGAACTGTGACACTCTGGAGAAGTCTACAATGGGGAAACTGAACTGTGACAGTCAGGAGAAGTCTACAATGGGGAAACTGAACTGTGACACTCTGGAGACGTCTACAATGGGGAAACTGAACTGTGACACTCTGGAGAAGTCTACAACGGGGAAACTGAACTGTGACAGTCAGGAGGCATCTACAGTGGGGAAACTGAACTGTGACAGTCAGGAGACATCTACAATGAGAAAACTGAACTGTGACAGTCTGGAGAAGTCTACAATAAGGAAACTGAACTGTAACTGTCTGGAGAAGTCTACAATGGGGAAACTGAACTGTGAAAGTCTGGAGAGGACTACAATGAGGAAACTGAACTGTGACAGTCTGGAGAAATCTACAATGGGGAAACTGAACTGTGACGGTCAGGAGGCGTCTAAAATGTGGAAACTGAACTATGACAGTCTAGAGACGTCTACAAATGGGAAACTGAACTGTGACAGTCATGAGAAGTCTACAATGAGGAAACTGAACTGTGACAGTCTGGAGAAGACTACAATGGGGAAACTGAACTTTGACAGTGAGGAGGCATTACAATGGGGAAACTGAACTGTGACAGTCTGGAGGAGTCTACAATGGGGAATCTGAACAGTGACAGTCAGGAGAAGTCTAAAATGAGGAAACTGAACTGTGACAGTCTGGAGAAGTCTACAATGGGGAAACTGAACTGTGACAGTCAACAGGCATCTACAATGGGGAAACTGAACTGTGACAGTCTGGAGAAGTCTACAATTGGGGAAACAGAACTGTGACGGTCAGGAGACGTCAACAATGGGGAAACTGAACTGTGACAGTCAGGAGAAGTCTACAATGGGGAAACTGCACTGTGACAGTCAGGAGGCGTTTACAATAGGGAATCTGAACTGTGACAGTCAGGAGAAGTCTACAATGAGGAAACTGAACTGTGACAGTCTGGAGAAGACTACAATGGGGAAACTGAACTGTGACAGTCAGCAGGCATCTACAATGGGGAAACTGAACTGTGACAGTCTGGAGAAGTCTACAATGGGGAAGCAGAACTGTGACATTCAGGAGACATCGACAATGAGAAAACCGAACTGTGACAGTCTGGAGAAGTCTCCAATGAGGAAAATAAACTGTGACAGTAAGGAGAAGTCTACAATGGGGAAACTGAACTGTGACAGTCAGGAGAAGTCTACAATGGGGAAACTGAACTGTGACAGTCAGGAGAAGTCAACAATGGGGAAACTGAACTGTGACAGTCTGGAGAAGTCTGCAATGAGGAAACTGAACTGTGACAGTTAACAGAAGTCTACAATGGGTAAACTGAACTGTGACGGTCAGGAGGCGTCTACAAAGGGGAAACTGAACTGTGACAGTCTGGAGGCATCTACAATGGGGAAACTGAACTGTGAGAGTCAGGAGGCATCTACAATGGGGAAACTGAACTGAGACAGTCTGGAGAAGTCTACAATGAGGAAACTGAACTGTAACAGTCTGGAGAAGTCTACAATGGGGAAACTGAACTGTGAAAGTCTGGAGAAGACTACAATGAGGAAACTGAACTGTGACAGTCAGGAGAAGTCTTCAATGGTGAAACTGAACTGTGACAGTCAGGAGAAGTCTACAATGGGGAAACTGAACTGTGACAGTCAGGAGAATTCTACAATGGGGAAACTGAACTGTGACAGTCAGGAGAAGTCTACAATGGGGAAACTGAACTGTGACAGTCAGGAGAAGTCTGCAATGGGGAAACAGAACTGTGACAGTCAGGAGAATTCTACAATGGGGAAACTGAACTGTGACAGTCAGGAGAAGTCTACAATGGGGAAACTGAACTGTGACAGTCAGGAGAAGTCTGCAATGGGGAAACTGAACTGTGACTGTCAGGAGAAGTCAACAATGGGGAAACTGAACTGTGACAGTCAGGAGAAGTCTGCAATGGGGAAACAGAACTGTGACAGTCAGGAGAAGTCTACAATGGGGAAACTGAACTGTGACAGTCAGGAGAAGTCTTCAATGGTGAAACTGAACTGTGACAGTCAGGAGAAGTCTACAATGGGGAAACTGAACTGTGACAGTCAGGAGAAGTCTACAGTGGGGAAACTGAACAGTGACAGTCAGGAGGCATCTACAATAGGAAAATGAACTGTGACAGTCTGGAGAAGTCTGCAATGAGGAAACTGAACTGTGACAGTCAGGAAGCGTCTAATATGGGGAAACGGAACGGTGATGGGGAGGAGGCGTCTACAATGAGGAAACTGCACTGTGACAGTCTGGAGGCGTCTACAATGAGGAAACTGCACTGTGACAGTCAGGAGAAGTCTACAATGGGGAAACTGAACTGTGACAGTCTGGAGAAGTATACAATGGGGAAACTGAACTGTGACAGTCAGGAGAAGTCTTCAATGGTGAAACTGAACTGTGACAGTCAGGAGAAGTCTACAATGGGGAAACTGAACTGTGACACTCTGGAGAAGTCTACAATGGGGAAACTGAACTGTGACAGTCAGGAGAAGTCTACAATGGGGAAACTGAACTGTGACACTCTGGAGACGTCTACAATGGGGAAACTGAACTGTGACACTCTGGAGAAGTCTACAACGGGGAAACTGAACTGTGACAGTCAGGAGGCATCTACAGTGGGGAAACTGAACTGTGACAGTCAGGAGACATCTACAATGAGAAAACTGAACTGTGACAGTCTGGAGAAGTCTACAATAAGGAAACTGAACTGTAACTGTCTGGAGAAGTCTACAATGGGGAAACTGAACTGTGAAAGTCTGGAGAGGACTACAATGAGGAAACTGAACTGTGACAGTCTGGAGAAATCTACAATGGGGAAACTGAACTGTGACGGTCAGGAGGCGTCTAAAATGTGGAAACTGAACTATGACAGTCTAGAGACGTCTACAAATGGGAAACTGAACTGTGACAGTCATGAGAAGTCTACAATGAGGAAACTGAACTGTGACAGTCTGGAGAAGACTACAATGGGGAAACTGAACTTTGACAGTGAGGAGGCATTACAATGGGGAAACTGAACTGTGACAGTCTGGAGGAGTCTACAATGGGGAATCTGAACAGTGACAGTCAGGAGAAGTCTAAAATGAGGAAACTGAACTGTGACAGTCTGGAGAAGTCTACAATGGGGAAACTGAACTGTGACAGTCAACAGGCATCTACAATGGGGAAACTGAACTGTGACAGTCTGGAGAAGTCTACAATTGGGGAAACAGAACTGTGACGGTCAGGAGACGTCAACAATGGGGAAACTGAACTGTGACAGTCAGGAGAAGTCTACAATGGGGAAACTGCACTGTGACAGTCAGGAGGCGTTTACAATAGGGAATCTGAACTGTGACAGTCAGGAGAAGTCTACAATGAGGAAACTGAACTGTGACAGTCTGGAGAAGACTACAATGGGGAAACTGAACTGTGACAGTCAGCAGGCATCTACAATGGGGAAACTGAACTGTGACAGTCTGGAGAAGTCTACAATGGGGAAGCAGAACTGTGACATTCAGGAGACATCGACAATGAGAAAACCGAACTGTGACAGTCTGGAGAAGTCTCCAATGAGGAAAATAAACTGTGACAGTAAGGAGAAGTCTACAATGGGGAAACTGAACTGTGACAGTCAGGAGAAGTCTACAATGGGGAAACTGAACAGTGACGGTCAGGAGGCGTCTACAATGGGGAAACTGAACTGTGACAGTCTGGAGGCATCTACAATGGGGAAACTGAACTGTGAGAGTCAGGAGGCATCTACAATGGGGAAACTGAACTGAGACAGTCTGGAGAAGTCTACAATGAGGAAACTGAACTGTAACAGTCTGGAGAAGTCCACAATGGGGAAACTGAACTGTGAAAGTCTGGAGAAGACTACAATGAGGAAACTGAACTGTGACAGTTAAGAGAAGTCTACAATGGGGAAACTGAACTGTGACAGTCAGGAGAAGTCTACAATGAGAAAACTGAACTGTGACAGTCAGGAGAAGTCTACAGTGAGGAAACCGAACTGTGACAGTCAGTAGGCGTCTACAATGAGGAAACTGAACTGTGACAGGCAGGAGGCGTCTACAATGAGGAAACTGAACTGTGACAGTCAGGAGAAGTCTACAATGGGGAAACTGAACTGTGACAGTCTGGAGAAGTATACAATGGGGAAACTGAACTGTGACAGTCAGGAGAAGTCTACAATGGGGAAACTGAACTGTGACAGTCCTGAGAAGTCTACAATGAGGAAGCTGAACTGTGACAGGTTGGAGAAGTCTACAATGGGGAAACTGAACTGTGACAGTCAGGAGAAGTCTACAATGGGGAAACTGAACTGTGACAGTCAGGAGAAGTCTACAATGGGGAAACTGAACTGTGACAGTCTGGAGAAGTCTACAATGGGGAAACTGAACTGTGACAGGTTGGAGAAGTCTACAATGGGGAAACTGAACTGTGACAGTCAGGAGAAGTCTACAATGGGGAAACTGAACTGTGACAGTCAGAAGAAGTCAACAATGGGGAAACTGAACTGTGACAGTCAGGAGAAGTCTACAATGGGGAACCTGAACTGTGACACTCTGGAGAAGTCTACAATGGGGAAACTGAACTGTGACAGTCAGGAGAAGTCTACAATGGGGAAACTGAACTGTGACAGTCAGGAGGCATCTACAGTGGGGAAACTGAACAGTGACAGTCAGGAGGCATCCACAATGGGGAAACTGAACTGTGACAGTCAGGAGGCATCTACAATAGGAAAATCAACTGTGACAGTCTGGAGAAGTCTACACTGGGGAAACTGAACTGTGACAGTCTGGAGAAGTCTGCAATGAGGAAACTGAACTGTGACAGTTAAGAGAAGTCTACAATGGGTAAACTGAACTGTGACGGTCAGCAGGCGTCTACAAAGGGGAAACTGAACTGTGACAGTCTGGAGGCATCTACAATGGGGAAACTGAACTGTGAGAGTCAGGAGGCATCTACAATGGGGAAACTGAACTGACACAGTCTGGAGAAGTCTACAATGAGGAAACTGAACTGTAACAGTCTGGAGAAGTCTACAATGGGGAAACTGAACTGTGAAAGTCTGGAGAAGACTACAATGAGGAAACTGAACTATGACAGTCTAGAGACGTCTACAAATGGGAAACTGAACTGTGACAGTCATGAGAAGTCTACAATGAGGAAACTGAACTGTGACAGTCTGGAGAAGACTACAATGGGGAAACTGAACTTTGACAGTGAGGAGGCATTACAATGGGGAAACTGAACTGTGACAGTCTGGAGGAGTCTACAATGGGGAATCTGAACAGTGACAGTCAGGAGAAGTCTAAAATGAGGAAACTGAACTGTGACAGTCTGGAGAAGTCTACAATGGGGAAACTGAACTGTGACAGTCAACAGGCATCTACAATGGGGAAATTGAACTGTGACAGTCTGGAGAAGTCTACAATTGGGGAAACAGAACTGTGACGGTCAGGAGAAGTCTACAATGGGGAAACTGAACTGTGACAGTCAGGAGACGTCAACAATGGGGAAACTGAACTGTGACAGTCAGGAGAAGTCTACAATGGGGAAACTGCACTGTGACAGTCAGGAGGCGTTTACAATAGGGAATCTGAACTGTGACAGTCAGGAGAAGTCTACAATGAGGAAACTGAACTGTGACAGTCTGGAGAAGACTACAATGGGGAAACTGAACTCTGACAGTCAGCAGGCATCTACAATGGGGAAACTGAACTGTGACAGTCTGGAGAAATCTACAATGGGGAAGCAGAACTGTGACATTCAGGAGACATCGACAATGAGAAAACCGAACTGTGACAGTCTGGAGAAGTCTCCAATGAGGAAAATAAACTGTGACAGTAAGGAGAAGTCTACAATGGGGAAACTGAACTGTGACAGTCTGGAGAAGTCTACAATGGGGAAACTGAACTGTGACTGTCTGGAGAAGTCTACAATGTGGAAATTGAACTGTGACAGTCAGGAGAAGTCTACAATGGGGAAACTGAACAGTGACGGTCAGGAGGCGTCTACAATGGGGAAACTGAACTGTGACAGTCTGGAGGCATCTACAATGGGGAAACTGAACTGTGAGAGTCAGGAGGCATCTACAATGGGGAAACTGAACTGAGACAGTCTGGAGAAGTCTACAATGAGGAAACTGAACTGTAACAGTCTGGAGAAGTCTACAATGGGGAAACTGAACTGTGAAAGTCTGGAGAAGACTACAATGAGGAAACTGAACTGTGACAGTTAAGAGAAGTCTACAATGGGGAAACTGAACTGTGACAGTCAGGAGAAGTCTACAATGAGAAAACTGAACTGTGACAGTCAGGAGAAGTCTACAATGAGGAAACCGAACTGTGACAGTCAGTAGGCGTCTACAATGAGGAAACTGAACTGTGACAGTCAGGAGGCGTCTACAATGAGGAAACTGAACTGTGACAGTCAGGAGAAGTCTACAATGGGGAAACTGAACTGTGACAGTCTGGAGAAGTATACAATGGGGAAACTGAACTGTGACAGTCAGGAGAAGTCTACAATGGGGAAACTGAACTGTGACAGTCCTGAGAAGTCTACAATGAGGAAGCTGAACTGTGACAGGTTGGAGAAGTCTACAATGGGGAAACTGAACTGTGACAGTCAGGAGAAGTCTACAATGGGGAAACTGAACTGTGACAGTCAGGAGAAGTCTACAATGGGGAAACTGAACTGTGACAGTCTGGAGAAGTCTACAATGGGGAAACTGAACTGTGACAGGTTGGAGAAGTCTACAATGGGGAAACTGAACTGTGACAGTCAGGAGAAGTCTACAATGGGGAAACTGAACTGTGACAGTCAGAAGAAGTCAACAATGGGGAAACTGAACTGTGACAGTCAGGAGAAGTCTGCAATGGGGAAACAGAACTGTGACAGTCAGGAGAAGTCTACAATGGGGAACCTGAACAGTGACACTCTGGAGAAGTCTACAATGGGGAAACTGAACTGTGACAGTCAGGAGAAGACTACAATGGGGAAACTGAACTGTGACAGTCAGGAGGCATCTACAGTGGGGAAACTGAACAGTGACAGTCAGGAGGCATCCACAATGGGGAAACTGAACTGTGACAGTCAGGAGGCATCTACAATAGGAAAATCAACTGTGACAGTCTGGAGAAGTCTACACTGGGGAAACTGAACTGTGACAGTCTGGAGAAGTCTGCAATGAGGAAACTGAACTGTGACAGTTAAGAGAAGTCTACAATGGGTAAACTGAACTGTGACGGTCAGGAGGCGTCTACAAAGGGGAAACTGAACTGTGACAGTCTGGAGGCATCTACAATGGGGAAACTGAACTGTGACAGTCAGGAGAAGTCAACAATGGGAAAACTGAACTGTGACAGTCTGGAGAAGTCAACAATGGGGAAACTGAACTGTGACAGTCAGGAGAAGTCTGCAATGGGGAAACAGAACTGTGACAGTCAGGAGAAGTCTACAATGGGGAACCTGAACTGTGACACTCTGGAGAAGTCTACAATGGGGAAACTGAACTGTGACAGTCAGGAGAAGTCTACAATGGGGAAACTGAACTGTGACAGTCAGGAGGCATCTACAGTGGGGAAACTGAACAGTGACAGTCAGGAGGCATCCACAATGGGGAAACTGAACTGTGACAGTCAGGAGAAGTCTACAATAGGAAAATCAACTGTGACAGTCTGGAGAAGTCTACACTGGGGAAACTGAACTGTGACAGTCTGGAGAAGTCTGCAATGAGGAAACTGAACTGTGACAGTTAAGAGAAGTCTACAATGGGTAAACTGAACTGTGACGGTCAGGAGGCGTCTACAAAGGGGAAACTGAACTGTGACAGTCTGGAGGCATCTACAATGGGGAAACTGAACTGTGAGAGTCAGGAGGCATCTACAATGGGGAAACTGAACTGAGACAGTCTGGAGAAGTCTACAATGGGGAAACTGAACTGTAACAGTCTGGAGAAGTCTACAATGGGGAAACTGAACTGTGAAAGTCTGGAGAAGACTACAATGAGGAAACTGAACTGTGACAGTTAAGACAAGTCTACAATGGGGAAACTGAACTGTGACAGTCAGGAGAAGTCTACAATGAGAAAACTGAACTGTGACAGTCAGGAGAAGTCTACAATGAGGAAACCGAACTGTGACAGTCAGGAGGCGTCTACAATGAGGAAACTGAACTGTGACAGTCAGGAGGCGTCTACAATGAGGAAACTGAACTGTGACAGTCAGGAGAAGTCTACAATGGGGAAACTGAACTGTGACAGTCTGGAGAAGTATACAATGGGGAAACTGAACTGTGACACTCAGGAGATGTCTTCAATGGTGAAACTGAACTGTGACAGTCAGGAGAAGTCTACAATGGGGAAACTGAACTGTGACAGTCCTGAGAAGTCTACAATGAGGAAGCTGAACTGTGACAGGTTGGAGAAGTCTACAATGGGGAAACTGAACTGTGACAGTCAAGAGTAGTCTACAATGGGGAAACTGAACTGTGACAGTCTGGAGAAGTCTACAATGGGGAAACTGAACTGTGACAGGTTGGAGAAGTCTACAATGGGGAAACTGAACTGTGACAGTCAGGAGAAGTCTACAATGGGGAAACTGAACTGTGACAGTCAGGAGAAGTCAACAATGGGGAAACTGAACTGTGACAGTCAGGAGAAGTCTGCAATGGGGAAACAGAACTGTGACAGTCAGGAGAAGTCTACAATGGGGAAACTGAACTGTGACACTCTGGAGAAGTCTACAATGGGGAAACTGAACTGTGACAGTCAGGAGAAGTCTACAATGGGGAAACTGAACTGTGACAGTCAGGAGGCATCTACAGTGGGGAAACTGAACAGTGACAGTCAGGAGGCATCCACAATGGGGAAACTGAACTGTGACAGTCAGGAGGCATCTACAATGGTGAAACTGAACTGTGACAGTCAGGAGAAGTCAACAATGGGAAAACTGAACTGTGACAGTCTGGAGAAGTCTACAATGGGGAAACTGAACTGTGACTGTCTGGAGAAGTCTACAATGCGGAAACTGAACTGTGACAGTCAGGAGAATTCTACAATTGGGAATCTGAACTGTGACAGTCAGGAGGCGTCTACAGTGGGGAAACTGAACAGTGACAGTCAGGAGTCGTCTTTAATGGGGAAACTGAACTGTGCCAGTCTGGAGAAGTCTACACTGGGGAAACTGAAATGTGACAGTCTGGAAAATCTACAGTGGGGAAACTGAACTGTGACAGTAAGGAGCCATCTACAATAGGGAAACTGAACTGTGACAGTCTGGAGAAGTCTACAATGGGGAAACAGAACTGTGACAGTCAGGAGAAGTCTACAATGAGGAAACTGAACTGTGACAGTCTGGAGAAGACTACAATGGGGAAACTGAACTGTGACAGTCAGCAGGCATCTACAATGGGGAAACTGAACTGTGACAGTCTGGAGAAGTCTACAATGGGGAAGCAGAACTGTGACATTCAGGAGACATCGACAATGAGAAAACCGAACTGTGACAGTCTGGAGAAGTCTCCAATGAGGAAAATAAACTGTGACAGTAAGGAGAAGTCTACAATGGGGAAACTGAACTGTGACAGTCTGGAGAAGTCTACAATGGGGAAACTGTACTGTGACTGTCTGGAGAAGTCTACAATGTGGAAATTGAACTGTGACAGTCAGGAGAAGTCTACAATGGGGAAACTGAACAGTGACGGTCAGGAGGCGTCTACAATGGGGAAACTGAACTGTGACAGTCTGGAGGCATCTACAATGGGGAAACTGAACTGTGAGAGTCAGGAGGCATCTACAATGGGGAAACTGAACTGAGACAGTCTGGAGAAGTCTACAATGAGGAAACTGAACTGTGACAGTCCTGAGAAGTCTACAATGAGGAAGCTGAACTGTGACAGGTTGGAGAAGTCTACAATGGGGAAACTGAACTGTGACAGTCAGGAGAAGTCTACAATGGGGAAACTGAACTGTGACAGTCTGGAGAAGTCTACAATGGGGAAACTGAACTGTGACAGGTTGGAGAAGTCTACAATGGGGAAACTGAACTGTGACAGTCAGGAGAAGTCTACAATGGGGAAACTGAACTGTGACAGTCAGGAGAAGTCAACAATGGGGAAACTGAACTGTGACAGTCAGGAGAAGTCTGCAATGGGGAAACAGAACTGTGACAGTCAGGAGAAGTCTACAATGGGGAACCTGAACTGTGACACTCTGGAGAAGTCTACAATGGGGAAACTGAACTGTGACAGTCAGGAGAAGTCTACAATGGGGAAACTGAACTGTGACAGTCTGGAGAAGTCTACAATGGGGAAACTGAACTGTGACAGTCAACAGGCATCTACAATGGGGAAACTGAACTGTGACAGTCTGGAGAAGTCTACAATTGGGGAAACAGAACTGTGACGGTCAGGAGAAGTCTACAATGGGGAAACTGAACTGTGACAGTCAGGAGACGTCAACAATGAGAAAACTGAACTGTGACAGTCTGGAAAAGTCTACAATGCGGAAACTGAACTGTAACAGTCTGGAGAAGTCTACAATGGGGAAACTGAACTGTGACGGTCAGGAGGCGTCTGCAATGGGGAAACTGAACTGTGACAGTCTGGAGAAGACTACAATGGGGAAACTGAACTGTGACAGTCAGGAGAAGTCTACAATAGGGAAACTGCACTGTGACAGTCAGGAGGCGTTTACAATAGGGAATCTGAACTGTGACAGTCAGGAGAAGTCTACAATGTGGAAACTGAACTGTGACAGTCTGGAGAAGTCTACAATGAGGAAACCGAACTGTGACAGTCAGGAGGCGTCTACAATGAGGAAACTGAACTGTGACAGTCAGGAGGCGTCTACAATGAGGAAACTGAACTGTGACAGTCAGGAGAAGTCTACAATGGGGAAACTGAACTGTGACAGTCTGGAGAAGTATACAATGGGGAAACTGAACTGTGACAGTCAGGAGAAGTCTTCAATGGTGAAATTGAACTGTGACAGTCAGGAGAAGTCTACAATGGGGAAACTGAACTGTGACAGTCCTGAGAAGTCTACAATGAGGAAGCTGAACTGTGACAGGTTGGAGAAGTCTACAATGGGGAAACTGAACTGTGACAGTCAGGAGGCGTCTACAATGAGGAAACTGAACTGTGACAGTCAGGAGAAGTCTACAATGGGGAAACTGAACTGTGACAGTCTGGAGAAGTATACAATGGGGAAACTGAACTGTGACAGTCAGGAGAAGTCATCAATGGTGAAACTGAACTGTGACAGTCAGGAGAAGTCTACAATGGGGAAACTGAACTGTGACAGTCCTGAGAAGTCTACAATGAGGAAGCTGAACTGTGACAGGTTGGAGAAGTCTACAATGGGGAAACTGAACTGTGACAGTCAGGAGAAGTCTACAATGGGGAAACTGAACTGTTACAGTCTGGAGAGGTCTACAATGGGGAAACTGAACTGTGACAGGTTGGAGAAGTCTACAATGGGGAAACTGAACTGTGACAGTCAGGAGAAGTCTACAATGGGGAAACTGAACTGTGACAGTCTGGAGAAGTCTACAATGGGGAAACTGAACTGTGACAGGTTGGAGAAGTCTACAATGGGGAAACTGAACTGTGACAGTCAGGAGAAGTCTACAATGGGGAAACTGAACTGTGACAGTCTGGAGAAGTATACAATGGGGAAACTGAACTGTGACAGTCAGGAGACATCGACAATGAGAAAACTGAACTGTGACAGTCTGGAGAAGTCTCCAATGAGGAAAATAAACTGTGACAGTAAGGAGAAGTCTACAATGGGGAAACTGAACTGTGACAGTCTGGAGAAGTCTACAATGGGGAAACTGAACTGTGACTGTCTGGAGAAGTCTACAATGTGGAAATTGAACTGTGACAGTCAGGAGAAGTCTACAATGGGGAAACTGAACAGTGACGGTCAGGAGGCGTCTACAATGGGGAAACTGAACTGTGACAGTCTGGAGGCATCTACAATGGGGAAACTGAACTGTGAGAGTCAGGAGGCATCTACAATGGGGAAACTGAACTGAGACAGTCTGGAGAAGTCTACAATGAGGAAACTGAACTGTAACAGTCTGGAGAAGTCTACAATGGGGAAACTGAACTGTGAAAGTCTGGAGAAGACTACAATGAGGAAACTGAACTGTGACAGTTAAGAGAAGTCTACAATGGGGAAACTGAACTGTGACAGTCAGGAGAAGTCTACAATGAGAAAACTGAACTGTGACAGTCAGGAGAAGTCTACAATGAGGAAACCGAACTGTGACAGTCAGGAGGCGTCTACAATGAGGAAACTGAACTGTGACAGTCAGGAGGCGTCTACAATGAGGAAACTGAACTGTGACAGTCAGGAGAAGTCTACAATGGGGAAACTGAACTGTGACAGTCTGGAGGAGTATACAATGGGGAAACTGAACTGTGACAGTCAGGAGAAGTCTTCAATGGTGAAACTGAACTGTGACAGTCAGGAGAAGTCTACAATGGGGAAACTGAACTGTGACAGTCCTGAGAAGTCTACAATGAGGAAGCTGAACTGTGACAGGTTGGAGAAGTCTACAATGGGGAAACTGAACTGTGACAGTCAGGAGAAGTCTACAATCGGGAAACTGAACTGTGACAGGTTGGAGAAGTCTACAATGGGGAAACTGAACTGTGACAGTCAGGAGAAGTCTACAATGGGGAAACTGAACTGTGACAGTCTGGAGAAGTATACAATGGGGAAACTGAACTGTGACAGTCAGGAGACATCGACAATGAGAAAACCGAACTGTGACAGTCTGGAGAAGTCTCCAATGAGGAAAATAAACTGTGACAGTAAGGAGAAGTCTACAATGGGGAAACTGAACTGTGACAGTCTGGAGAAGTCTACAATGGGGAAACTGAACTGTGACTGTCTGGAGAAGTCTACAATGTGGAAATTGAACTGTGACAGTCAGGAGAAGTCTACAATGGGGAAACTGAACAGTGACGGTCAGGAGGCGTCTACAATGGGGAAACTGAACTGTGAGAGTCAGGAGGCATCTACAATGGGGAAACTGAACTGAGACAGTCTGGAGAAGTCTACAATGAGGAAACTGAACTGTAACAGTCTGGAGAAGTCTACAATGGGGAAACTGAACTGTGAAAGTCTGGAGAAGACTACAATGAGGAAACTGAACTGTGACAGTTAAGAGAAGTCTACAATGGGGAAACTGAACTGTGACAGTCAGGAGAAGTCTACAATGAGAAAACTGAACTGTGACAGTCAGGAGAAGTCTACAATGAGGAAACCGAACTGTGACAGTCAGGAGGCGTCTACAATGAGGAAACTGAACTGTGACAGTCAGGAGGCGTCTACAATGAGGAAACTGAACTGTGACAGTCAGGAGAAGTCTACAATGGGGAAACTGAACTGTGACAGTCTGGAGGAGTATACAATGGGGAAACTGAACTGTGACAGTCAGGAGAAGTCTTCAATGGTGAAACTGAACTGTGACAGTCAGGAGAAGTCTACAATGGGGAAACTGAACTGTGACAGTCCTGAGAAGTCTACAATGAGGAAGCTGAACTGTGACAGGTTGGAGAAGTCTACAATGGGGAAACTGAACTGTGACAGTCAGGAGAAGTCTACAATCGGGAAACTGAACTGTGACAGGTTGGAGAAGTCTACAATGGGGAAACTGAACTGTGACAGTCAGGAGAAGTCTACAATGGGGAAACTGAACTGTGACAGTCAGGAGAAGTCAACAATGGGGAAACTGAACTGTGACAGTCAGGAGAAGACTACAATGGGGAAACTGAACTGTGACAGTCAGCAGGCATCTACAATGGGGAAACTGAACTGTGACAGACTGGAGAAGTCTACAATGGGGAAGCAGAACTGTGACATTCAGGAGACATCGACAATGAGAAAACCGAACTGTGACAGTCTGGAGAAGTCTCCGATGAGGAAAATAAACTGTGACAGTAAGGAGAAGTCTACAATGGGGAAACTGAACTGTGACAGTCTGGAGAAGTCTACAATGGGGAAACTGAACTGTGACTGTCTGGAGAAGTCTACAATGTGGAAATTGAACTGTGACTGTCAGGAGAAGTCTACAATGGGGAAACTGAACAGTGACGGTCAGGAGGCGTCTACAATGGGGAAACTGAACTGTGACAGTCTGGAGGCATCTACAATGGGGAAACTGAACTGTGAGAGTCAGGAGGCATCTACAATGGGGAAACTGAACTGAGACAGTCTGGAGAAGTCTACAATGAGGAAACTGAACTGTAACAGTCTGGAGAAGTCTACAATGGGGAAACTGAACTGTGAAAGTCTGGAGAAGACTACAATGAGGAAACTGAACTGTGACAGTTAAGAGAAGTCTACAATGGGGAAACTGAACTGTGACAGTCAGGAGAAGTCTACATTGAGAAAACTGAACTGTGACAGTCAGGAGAAGTCTACAATGAGGAAACCGAACTGTGACAGTCAGGAGGCGTCTACAATGAGGAAACTGAACTGTGACAGTCAGGAGGCGTCTACAATGAGGAAACTGAACTGTGACAGTCAGGAGAAGTCTACAATGGGGAAACTGAACTGTGACAGTCTGGAGAAGTATACAATGGGGAAACTGAACTGTGACAGTCAGGAGAAGTCTTCAATGGTGAAACTGAACTGTGACAGTCAGGAGAAGTCTACAATGGGGAAACTGAACTGTGACAGTCCTGAGAAGTCTACAATGAGGAAGCTGAACTGTGACAGGTTGGAGAAGTCTACAATGGGGAAACTGAACTGTGACAGTCAGGAGGCGTCTACAATGAGGAAACTGAACTGTGACAGTCAGGAGAAGTCTACAATGGGGAAACTGAACTGTGACAGTCTGGAGAAGTATACAATGGGGAAACTGAACTGTGACAGTCAGGAGAAGTCTTCAATGGTGAAACTGAACTGTGACAGTCAGGAGAAGTCTACAATGGGGAAACTGAACTGTGACAGTCCTGAGAAGTCTACAATGAGGAAGCTGAACTGTGACAGGTTGGAGAAGTCTGCAATGGGGAAACTGAACTGTGACAGTCAGGAGAAGTCTACAATGGGGAAACTGAACTGTGACAGTCTGGAGAAGTCTACAATGGGGAAACTGAACTGTGACAGGTTGGAGAAGTCTACAATGGGGAAACTGAACTGTGACAGTCAGGAGAAGTCTACAATGGGGAAACTGAACTGTGACAGTCTGGAGAAGTCTACAATGGGGAAACTGAACTGTGACAGGTTGGAGAAGTCTACAATGGGGAAACTGAACTGTGACAGTCAGGAGAAGTCTACAATGGGGAAACTGAACTGTGACAGTCTGGAGAAGTATACAATGGGGAAACTGAACTGTGACAGTCAGGAGACATCGACAATGAGAAAACCGAACTGTGACAGTCTGGAGAAGTCTCCAATGAGGAAAATAAACTGTGACAGTAAGGAGAAGTCTACAATGGGGAAACTGAACTGTGACAGTCTGGAGAAGTCTACAATGGGGAAACTGAACTGTGACTGTCTGGAGAAGTCTACAATGTGGAAATTGAACTGTGACAGTCAGGAGAAGTCTACAATGGGGAAACTGAACTGTGACTGTCTGGAGAAGTCTACAATGTGGAAATTGAACTGTGACAGTCAGGAGAAGTCTACAATGGGGAAACTGAACAGTGACGGTCAGGAGGCGTCTACAATGGGGAAACTGAACTGTGACAGTCTGGAGGCATCTACAATGGGGAAACTGAACTGTGAGAGTCAGGAGGCATCTACAATGGGGAAACTGAACTGAGACAGTCTGGAGAAGTCTACAATGAGGAAACTGAACTGTAACAGTCTGGAGAAATCTACAATGGGGAAACTGAACTGTGAAAGTCTGGAGAAGACTACAATGAGGAAACTGAACTGTGACAGTTAAGAGAAGTCTACAATGGGGAAACGGAACTGTGACAGTCAGGAGAAGTCTACAATGAGAAAACTGAACTGTGACAGTCAGGAGAAGTCTACAATGAGGAAACCGAACTGTGACAGTCAGGAGGCGTCTACAATGAGGAAACTGAACTGTGACAGTCAGGAGGCGTCTACAATGAGGAAACTGAACTGTGACAGTCAGGAGAAGTCTACAATGGGGAAACTGAACTGTGACAGTCTGGAGAAGTATACAATGGGGAAACTGAACTGTGACAGTCAGGAGAAGTCTTCAATGGTGAAACTGAACTGTGACAGTCAGGAGAAGTCTACAATGGGGAAACTGAACTGTGACAGTCCTGAGAAGTCTACAATGAGGAAGCTGAACTGTGACAGGTTGGAGAAGTCTACAATGGGGAAACTGAACTGTGACAGTCAGGAGGCGTCTACAATGAGGAAACTGAACTGTGACAGTCAGGAGAAGTCTACAATGGGGAAACTGAACTGTGACAGTCTGGAGAAGTATACAATGGGGAAACTGAACTGTGACAGTCAGGAGAAGTCTTCAATGGTGAAACTGAACTGTGACAGTCAGGAGAAGTCTACAATGGGGAAACTGAACTGTGACAGTCCTGAGAAGTCTACAATGAGGAAGCTGAACTGTGACAGGTTGGAGAAGTCTACAATGGGGAAACTGAACTGTGACAGTCAGGAGAAGTCTACAATGGGGAAACTGAACTGTGACAGTCTGGAGAAGTCTACAATGGGGAAACTGAACTGTGACAGGTTGGAGAAGTCTACAATGGGGAAACTGAACTGTGACAGTCAGGAGAAGTCTACAATGGGGAAACTGAACTGTGACAGTCTGGAGAAGTCTACAATGGGGAAACTGAACTGTGACAGGTTGGAGAAGTCTACAATGGGGAAACTGAACTGTGACAGTCAGGAGAAGTCTACAATGGGGAAACTGAACTGTGACAGTCTGGAGAAGTATACAATGGGGAAACTGAACTGTGACAGTCAGGAGACATCGACAATGAGAAAACCGAACTGTGACAGTCTGGAGAAGTCTCCAATGAGGAAAATAAACTGTGACAGTAAGGAGAAGTCTACAATGGGGAAACTGAACTGTGACAGTCTGGAGAAGTCTACAATGGGGAAACTGAACTGTGACTGTCTGGAGAAGTCTACAATGTGGAAATTGAACTGTGACAGTCAGGAGAAGTCTACAATGGGGAAACTGAACAGTGACGGTCAGGAGGCGTCTACAATGGGGAAACTGAACTGTGACAGTCTGGAGGCATCTACAATGGGGAAACTGAACTGTGAGAGTCAGGAGGCATCTACAATGGGGAAACTGAACTGAGACAGTCTGGAGAAGTCTACAATGAGGAAACTGAACTGTAACAGTCTGGAGAAGTCTACAATGGGGAAACTGAACTGTGAAAGTCTGGAGAAGACTACAATGAGGAAACTGAACTGTGACAGTTAAGAGAAGTCTACAATGGGGAAACTGAACTGTGACAGTCAGGAGAAGTCTACAATGAGAAAACTGAACTGTGACAGTCAGGAGAAGTCTACAATGAGGAAACCGAACTGTGACAGTCAGGAGGCGTCTACAATGAGGAAACTGAACTGTGACAGTCAGGAGGCGTCTACAATGAGGAAACTGAACTGTGACAGTCAGGAGAAGTCTACAATGGGGAAACTGAACTGTGACAGTCTGGAGAAGTATACAATGGGGAAACTGAACTGTGTCAGTCAGGAGAAGTCTTCAATGGTGAAACTGAACTGTGACAGTCAGGAGAAGTCTACAATGGGGAAACTGAACTGTGACAGTCCTGAGAAGTCTACAATGAGGAAGCTGAACTGTGACAGGTTGGAGAAGTCTACAATGGGGAAACTGAAGTGTGACAGTCAGGAGAAGTCTACAATGGGGAAACTGAACTGTGACAGTCTGGAGAAGTCTACAATGTGGAAACTGAACTGTGACAGGTTGGAGAAGTCTACAATGGGGAAACTGAACTGTGACAGTCAGGAGATGTCTACAATGGGGAAACTGAACTGTGACAGTCAGGAGAAGTCAACAATGGGGAAACTGAACTGTGACAGTCAGGAGAAGTCTGCAATGGGGAAACAGAACTGTGACAGTCAGGAGAAGTCTACAATGGGGAACCTGAACTGTGACACTCTGGAGAAGTCTACAATGGGGAAACTGAACTGTGACAGTCAGGAGAAGTCTACAATGGGGAAACTGAACTGTGACAGTCTGGAGAAGTCTACAATGGGGAAACTGAACTGTGACAGTCAACAGGCATCTACAATGGGGAAACTGAACTGTGACAGTCTGGAGAAGTCTACAATTGGGGAAACAGAACTGTGACGGTCAGGAGAAGTCTACAATGGGGAAACTGAACTGTGACAGTCAGGAGACATCAACAATGAGAAAACTGAACTGTGACAGTCTGGAAAAGTCTACAATGCGGAAACTGAACTGTAACAGTCTGGAGAAGTCTACAATGGGGAAACTGAACTGTGACGGTCAGGAGGCGTCTGCAATGGGGAAACTGAACTGTGACAGTCTGGAGGAGACTACAATGGGGAAACTGAACTGTGACAGTCAGGAGAAGTCTACAATGGGGAAACTGCACTGTGACAGTCAGGAGGCGTTTACAATAGGGAATCTGAACTGTGACAGTCAGGAGAAGTCTACAATGAGGAAACTGAACTGTGACAGTCTGGAGAAGACTACAATGGGGAAACTGAACTGTGACAGTCAGCAGGCATCTACAATGGGGAAACTGAACTGTGACAGACTAGAGAAGTCTACAATGGGGAAGCAGAACTGTGACAGTCAGGAGACATCGACAATGAGAAAACCGAACTGTGACAGTCTGGAGAAGTCTCCAATGAGGAAAATAAACTGTGACAGTAAGGAGAAGTCTACAATGGGGAAACTGAACTGTGACAGTCTGGAGAAGTCTACAATGGGGAAACTGAACTGTGACTGTCTGGAGAAGTCTACAATGTGGAAATTGAACTGTGACAGTCAGGAGAAGTCTACAATGGGGAAACTGAACAGTGACGGTCAGGAGGCGTCTACAATGGGGAAACTGAACTGTGACAGTCTGGAGGCATCTACAATGGGGAAACTGAACTGTGAGAGTCAGGAGGCATCTACAATGGGGAAACTGAACTGAGACAGTCTGGAGAAGTCTACAATGAGGAAACTGAACTGTAACAGTCTGGAGAAGTCTACAATGGGGAAACTGAACTGTGAAAGTCTGGAGAAGACTACAATGAGGAAACTGAACTGTGACAGTTAAGAGAAGTCTACAATGGCGAAACTGAACTGTGACAGTCAGGAGAAGTCTACAATGAGAAAACTGAACTGTGACAGTCAGGAGAAGTCTACAATGAGGAAACCGAACTGTGACAGTCAGGAGGCGTCTACAATGAGGAAACTGAACTGTGACAGTCAGGAGGCGTCTACAATGAGGAAACTGAACTGTGACAGTCAGGAGAAGTCTACAATGGGGAAACTGAACTGTGACAGTCTGGAGAAGTATACAATGGGGAAACTGAACTGTGACAGTCAGGAGAAGTCTTCAATCGTGAAACTGAACTGTGACAGTCAGGAGAAGTCTACAATGGGGAAACTGAACTGTGACAGTCCTGAGAAGTCTACAATGAGGAAGCTGAACTGTGACAGGTTGGAGAAGTCTACAATGGGGAAACTGAACTGTGACAGTCAGGAGAAGTCTACAATGGGGAAACTGAACTGTGACAGTCTGGAGAAGTCTACAATGGGGAAACTGAACTGTGACAGGTTGGAGAAGTCTACAATGGGGAAACTGAACTGTGACAGTCAGGAGAAGTCTACAATGGGGAAACTGAACTGTGACAGTCAGGAGAAGTCAACAATGGGGAAACTGAACTGTGACAGTCAGGAGAAGACTACAATGGGGAAACTGAACTGTGACAGTCAGCAGGCATCTACAATGGGGAAACTGAACTGTGACAGACTGGAGAAGTCTACAATGGGGAAGCAGAACTGTGACATTCAGGAGACATCGACAATGAGAAAACCGAACTGTGACAGTCTGGAGAAGTCTCTGATGAGGAAAATAAACTGTGACAGTAAGGAGAAGTCTACAATGGGGAAACTGAACTGTGACAGTCTGGAGAAGTCTACAATGGGGAAACTGAACTGTGACTGTCTGGAGAAGTCTACAATGTGGAAATTGAACTGTGACAGTCAGGAGAAGTCTACAATGGGGAAACTGAACAGTGACGGTCAGGAGGCGTCTACAATGGGGAAACTGAACTGTGACAGTCTGGAGGCATCTACAATGGGGAAACTGAACTGTGAGAGTCAGGAGGCATCTACAATGGGGAAACTGAACTGAGACAGTCTGGAGAAGTCTACAATGAGGAAACTGAACTGTAACAGTCTGGAGAAGTCTACAATGGGGAAACTGAACTGTGAAAGTCTGGAGAAGACTACAATGAGGAAACTGAACTGTGACAGTTAAGAGAAGTCTACAATGGGGAAACTGAACTGTGACAGTCAGGAGAAGTCTACAATGAGAAAACTGAACTGTGACAGTCAGGAGAAGTCTACAATGAGGAAACCGAACTGTGACAGTCAGGAGGCGTCTACAATGAGGAAACTGAACTGTGACAGTCAGGAGGCGTCTACAATGAGGAAACTGAACTGTGACAGTCAGGAGAAGTCTACAATGGGGAAACTGAACTGTGACAGTCTGGAGAAGTATACAATGGGGAAACTGAACTGTGACAGTCAGGAGAAGTCTTCAATGGTGAAACTGAACTGTGACAGTCAGGAGAAGTCTACAATGGGGAAACTGAACTGTGACAGTCCTGAGAAGTCTACAATGAGGAAGCTGAACTGTGACAGGTTGGAGAAGTCTACAATGGGGAAACTGAACTGTGACAGTCAGGAGGCGTCTACAATGAGGAAACTGAACTGTGACAGTCAGGAGAAGTCTACAATGGGGAAACTGAACTGTGACAGTCTGGAGAAGTATACAATGGGGAAACTGAACTGTGACAGTCAGGAGAAGTCTTCAATGGTGAAACTGAACTGTGACAGTCAGGAGAAGTCTACAATGGGGAAACTGAACTGTGACAGTCCTGAGAAGTCTACAATGAGGAAGCTGAACTGTGACAGGTTGGAGAAGTCTACAATGGTGAAACTGAACTGTGACAGTCAGGAGAAGTCTACAATGGGGAAACTGAACTGTGACAGTCTGGAGAAGTCTACAATGGGGAAACTGAACTGTGACAGGTTGGAGAAGTCTACAATGGGGAAACTGAACTGTGACAGTCAGGAGAAGTCTACAATGGGGAAACTGAACTGTGACAGTCTGGTGAAGTCTACAATGGGGAAACTGAACTGTGACAGGTTGGAGAAGTCTACAATGGGGAAACTGAACTGTGACAGTCAGGAGAAGTCTACAATGGGGAAACTGAACTGTGACAGTCTGGAGAAGTATACAATGGGGAAACTGAACTGTGACAGTCAGGAGACATCGACAATGAGAAAACTGAACTGTGACAGTCTGGAGAAGTCTCCAATGAGGAAAATAAACTGTGACAGTAAGGAGAAGTCTACAATGGGGAAACTGAACTGTGACAGTCTGGAGAAGTCTACAATGGGGAAACTGAACTGTGACTGTCTGGAGAAGTCTACAATGTGGAAATTGAACTGTGACAGTCAGGAGAAGTCTACAATGGGGAACCTGAACAGTGACGGTCAGGAGGCGTCTACAATGGGGAAACTGAACTGTGACAGTCTGGAGGCATCTACAATGTGGAAACTGAACTGTGAGAGTCAGGAGGCATCTACAATGGGGAAACTGAACTGAGACAGTCTGGAGAAGTCTACAATGAGGAAACTGAACTGTAACAGTCTGGAGAAGTCTACAATTTGGAAACTGAACTGTGAAAGTCTGGAGAAGACTACAATGAGGAAACTGAACTGTGACAGTTAAAAGAAGTCTACAATGGGGAAACTGAACTGTGACAGTCAGGAGAAGTCTACAATGAGAAAACTGAACTGTGACAGTCAGGAGAAGTCTACAATGAGGAAACCGAACTGTGACAGTCAGGAGGCGTCTACAATGAGGAAACTGAACTGTGACAGTCAGGAGGCGTCTACAATGAGGAAACTGAACTGTGACAGTCAGGAGAAGTCTACAATGGGGAAACTGAACTGTGACAGTCTGGAGAAGTATACAATGGGGAAACTGAACTGTGACAGTCAGGAGAAGTCTTCAATGGTGAAACTGAACTGTGACAGTCAGGAGAAGTCTACAATGGGGAAACTGAACTGTGACAGTCCTGAGAAGTCTACAATGAGGAAGCTGAACTGTGACAGGTTGGAGAAGTCTACAATGGGGAAACTGAACTGTGACAGTCAGGAGGCGTCTACAATGAGGAAACTGAACTGTGACAGTCAGGAGAAGTCTACAATGGGGAAACTGAACTGTGACAGTCTGGAGAAGTATACAATGGGGAAACTGAACTGTGACAGTCAGGAGAAGTCTTCAATGGTGAAACTGAACTGTGACAGTCAGGAGAAGTCTACAATGGGGAAACTGAACTGTGACAGTCCTGAGAAGTCTACAATGAGGAAGCTGAACTGTGACAGGTTGGAGAAGTCTACAATGGGGAAACTGAACTGTGACAGTCAGGAGGCGTCTACAATGAGGAAACTGAACTGTGACAGTCAGGAGAAGTCTACAATGGGGAAACTGAACTGTGACAGTCTGGAGAAGTCTACAATGTGGAAATTGAACTGTGACAGTCAGGAGAAGTCTACAATGGGGAACCTGAACAGTGACGGTCAGGAGGCGTCTACAATGGGGAAACTGAACTGTGACAGTCTGGAGGCATCTACAATGTGGAAACTGAACTGTGAGAGTCAGGAGGCATCTACAATGGGGAAACTGAACTGAGACAGTCTGGAGAAGTCTACAATGAGGAAACTGAACTGTAACAGTCTGGAGAAGTCTACAATTTGGAAACTGAACTGTGAAATTCTGGAGAAGACTACAATGAGGAAACTGAACTGTGACAGTTAAAAGTAGTCTACAATGGGGAAACTGAACTGTGACAGTCAGGAGAAGTCTACAATGAGAAAACTGAACTGTGACAGTCAGGAGAAGTCTACAATGAGGAAACCGAACTGTGACAGTCAGGAGGCGTCTACAATGAGGAAACTGAACTGTGACAGTCAGGAGGCGTCTACAATGAGGAAACTGAACTGTGACAGTCAGGAGAAGTCTACAATGGGGAAACTGAACTGTGACAGTCTGGAGAAGTATACAATGGGGAAACTGAACTGTGACAGTCAGGAGAAGTCTTCAATGGTGAAACTGAACTGTGACAGTCAGGAGAAGTCTACAATGGGGAAACTGAACTGTGACAGTCCTGAGAAGTCTACAATGAGGAAGCTGAACTGTGACAGGTTGGAGAAGTCTACAATGGGGAAACTGAACTGTGACAGTCAGGAGAAGTCTACAATGGGGAAACTGAACTGTGACAGTCTGGAGAAGTCTACAATGGGGAAACTGAACTGTGACAGGTTGGAGAAGTCTACAATGGGGAAACTGAACTGTGACAGTCAGGAGAAGTCTACAATGGGGAAACTGAACTGTGACAGTCAGGAGAAGTCAACAATGGGGAAACTGAACTGTGACAGTCAGGAGAAGTCTGCAATGGGGAAACAGAACTGTGACAGTCAGGAGAAGTCTACAATGGGGAACCTGAACTGTGACACTCTGGAGAAGTCTACAATGGGGAAACTGAACTGTGACAGTCAGGAGAAGTCTACAATGGGGAAACTGAACTGTGACAGTCAACAGGCATCTACAATGGGGAAACTGAACTGTGACAGTCTGGAGAAGTCTACAATTGGGGAAACAGAACTGTGACGGTCAGGAGAAGTCTACAATGGGGAAACTGAACTGTGACAGTCAGGAGACATCAACAATGAGAAAACTGAACTGTGACAGTCTGGAAAAGTCTACAATGCGGAAACTGAACTGTAACAGTCTGGAGAAGTCTACAATGGGGAAACTGAACTGTGACGGTCAGGAGGCGTCTGCAATGGGGAAACTGAACTGTGACAGTCTGGAGAAGACTACAATGGGGAAACTGAACTGTGACAGTCAGGAGAAGTCTACAATGGGGAAACTGCACTGTGACAGTCAGGAGGCGTTTACAATAGGGAATCTGAACTGTGACAGTCAGGAGAAGTCTACAATGAGGAAACTGAACTGTGACAGTCTGGAGAAGACTACAATGGGGAAACTGAACTGTGACAGTCAGCAGGCATCTACAATGGGGAAACTGAACTGTGACAGACTGGAGAAGTCTACAATGGGGAAGCAGAACTGTGACATTCAGGAGACATCGACAATGAGAAAACCGAACTGTGACAGTCTGGAGAAGTCTCCAATGAGGAAAATAAACTGTGACAGTAAGGAGAAGTCTACAATGGGGAAACTGAACTGTGACAGTCTGGAGAAGTCTACAATGGGGAAACTGAACTGTGACAGTCAGGAGAAGTCTACAATGGGGAAACTGAACTGTGACAGTCTGGAGAAGTCTACAATGGGGAAACTGAACTGTGACAGGTTGGAGAAGTCTACAATGGGGAAACTGAACTGTGACAGTCAGGAGAAGTCTACAATGGGGAAACTGAACTGTGACAGACTGGAGAAGTCTACAATGGGGAAGCAGAACTGTGACATTCAGGAGACATCGACAATGAGAAAACCGAACTGTGACAGTCTGGAGAAGTCTCCAATGAGGAAAATAAACTGTGACAGTAAGGAGAAGTCTACAATGGGGAAACTGAACTGTGACAGTCTGGAGAAGTCTACAATGGGGAAACTGAACTGTGACTGTCTGGAGAAGTCTACAATGTGGAAATTGAACTGTGACAGTCAGGAGAAGTCTACAATGGGGAAACTGAACAGTGACGGTCAGGAGGCGTCTACAATGGGGAAACTGAACTGTGACAGTCTGGAGGCATCTACAATGGGGAAACTGAACTGTGAGAGTCAGGAGGCATCTACAATGGGGAAACTGAACTGAGACAGTCTGGAGAAGTCTACAATGAGGAAACTGAACTGTAACAGTCTGGAGAAGTCTACAATGGAGAAACTGAACTGTGAAAGTCTGGAGAAGACTACAATGAGGAAACTGAACTGTGACAGTTAAGAGAAGTCTACAATGGGGAAACGGAACTGTGACAGTCAGGAGAAGTCTACAATGAGAAAACTGAACTGTGACAGTCAGGAGAAGTCTACAATGAGGAAACCGAACTGTGACAGTCAGGAGGCGTCTACAATGAGGAAACTGAACTGTGACAGTCAGGAGGCGTCTACAATGAGGAAACTGAACTGTGACAGTCAGGAGAAGTCTACAATGGGGAAACTGAACTGTGACAGTCTGGAGAAGTATACAATGGTGAAACTGAACTGTGACAGTCAGGAGAAGTCTTCAATGGTGAAACTGAACTGTGACAGTCAGGAGAAGTCTACAATGGGGAAACTGAACTGTGACAGTCCTGAGAAGTCTACAATGAGGAAGCTGAACTGTGACAGGTTGGAGAAGTCTACAATGGGGAAACTGAACTGTGACAGTCAGGAGGCGACTACAATGAGGAAACTGAACTGTGACAGTCAGGAGAAGTCTACAATGGGGAAACTGAACTGTGACAGTCTGGAGAAGTATACAATGGGGAAACTGAACTGTGACAGTCAGGAGAAGTCCTCAATGGTGAAACTGAACTGTGACAGTCAGGAGAAGTCTACAATGGGGAAACTGAACTGTGACAGTCCTGAGAAGTCTACAATGAGGAAGCTGAACTGTGACAGGTTGGAGAAGTCTACAATGGGGAAACTGAACTGTGACAGTCAGGAGAAGTCTACAATGGGGAAACTGAACTGTGACAGTCAGGAGAAGTCTACAATGGGGAAACTGAACTGTGACAGTCTGGAGAAGTCTACAATGGGGAAACTGAACTGTGACAGGTTGGAGAAATCTACAATGGGGAAACTGAACTGTGACAGTCAGGAGAAGTCTACAATGGGGAAACTGAACTGTGACAGTCTGGAGAAGTATACAATGGGGAAACTGAACTGTGACAGTCAGGAGACATCGACAATGAGAAAACCGAACTGTGACAGTCTGGAGAAGTCTCCAATGAGGAAAATAAACTGTGACAGTAAGGAGAAGTCTACAATGGGGAAACTGAACTGTGACAGTCTGGAGAAGTCTACAATGGGGAAACTGAACTGTGACTGTCTGGAGAAGTCTACAATGTGGAAATTGAACTGTGACAGTCAGGAGAAGTCTACAATGGGGAAACTGAACAGTGACGGTCAGGAGGCGTCTACAATGGGGAAACTGAACTGTGACAGTCTGGAGGCATCTACAATGGGGAAACTGAACTGTGAGAGTCAGGAGGCATCTACAATGGGGAAACTGAACTGAGACAGTCTGGAGAAGTCTACAATGAGGAAACTGAACTGTAACAGTCTGGAGAAGTCTACAATGGGGAAACTGAACTGTGAAAGTCTGGAGAAGACTACAATGAGGAAACTGAACTGTGACAGTTAAGAGAAGTCTACAATGGGGAAACTGAACTGTGACAGTCAGGAGAAGTCTACAATGAGAAAACTGAACTGTGACAGTCAGGAGAAGTCTACAATGAGGAAACCGAACTGTGACAGTCAGGAGGCGTCTACAATGAGGAAACTGAACTGTGACAGTCAGGAGGCGTCTACAATGAGGAAACTGAACTGTGACAGTCAGGAGAAGTCTACAATGGGGAAACTGAACTGTGACAGTCTGGAGAAGTATACAATGGGGAAACTGAACTGTGACAGTCAGGAGAAGTCTTCAATGGTGAAACTGAACTGTGACAGTCAGGAGAAGTCTACAATGGGGAAACTGAACTGTGACAGTCAGGAGAAGTCTACAATGGGGAAACTGAACTGTGACAGTCTGGAGAAGTCTACAATGGGGAAACTGAACTGTGACAGGTTGGAGAAGTCTACAATGGGGAAACTGAACTGTGACAGTCAGGAGAAGTCTACAATGGGGAAACTGAACTGTGACAGACTGGAGAAGTCTACAATGGGGAAGCAGAACTGTGACATTCAGGAGACATCGACAATGAGAAAACCGAACTGTGACAGTCTGGAGAAGTCTCCAATGAGGAAAATAAACTGTGACAGTAAGGAGAAGTCTACAATGGGGAAACTGAACTGTGACAGTCTGGAGAAGTCTACAATGGGGAAACTGAACTGTGACTGTCTGGAGAAGTCTACAATGTGGAAATTGAACTGTGACAGTCAGGAGAAGTCTACAATGGGGAAACTGAACAGTGACGGTCAGGAGGCGTCTACAATGGGGAAACTGAACTGTGACAGTCTGGAGGCATCTACAATGGGGAAACTGAACTGTGAGAGTCAGGAGGCATCTACAATGGGGAAACTGAACTGAGACAGTCTGGAGAAGTCTACAATGAGGAAACTGAACTGTAACAGTCTGGAGAAGTCTACAATGGGGAAACTGAACTGTGAAAGTCTGGAGAAGACTACAATGAGGAAACTGAACTGTGACAGTTAAGAGAAGTCTACAATGGGGAAACGGAACTGTGACAGTCAGGAGAAGTCTACAATGAGAAAACTGAACTGTGACAGTCAGGAGAAGTCTACAATGAGGAAACCGAACTGTGACAGTCAGGAGGCGTCTACAATGAGGAAACTGAACTGTGACAGTCAGGAGGCGTCTACAATGAGGAAACTGAACTGTGACAGTCAGGAGAAGTCTACAATGGGGAAACTGAACTGTGACAGTCTGGAGAAGTATACAATGGGGAAACTGAACTGTGACAGTCAGGAGAAGTCTTCAATGGTGAAACTGAACTGTGACAGTCAGGAGAAGTCTACAATGGGGAAACTGAACTGTGACAGTCCTGAGAAGTCTACAATGAGGATGCTGAACTGTGACAGGTTGGAGAAGTCTACAATGGGGAAACTGAACTGTGACAGTCAGGAGGCGTCTACAATGAGGAAACTGAACTGTGACAGTCAGGAGAAGTCTACAATGGGGAAACTGAACTGTGACAGTCTGGAGAAGTATACAATGGGGAAACTGAACTGTGACAGTCAGGAGAAGTCTTCAATGGTGAAACTGAACTGTGACAGTCAGGAGAAGTCTACAATGGGGAAACTGAACTGTGACAGTCCTGAGAAGTCTACAATGAGGAAGCTGAACTGTGACAGGTTGGAGAAGTCTACAATGGGGAAACTGAACTGTGACAGTCAGGAGAAGTCTACAATGGGGAAACTGAACTGTGACAGTCAGGAGAAGTCTACAATGGGGAAACTGAACTGTGACAGTCTGGAGAAGTCTACAATGGGGAAACTGAACTGTGACAGGTTGGAGAAATCTACAATGGGGAAACTGAACTGTGACAGTCAGGAGAAGTCTACAATGGGGAAACTGAACTGTGACAGTCTGGAGAAGTATACAATGGGGAAACTGAACTGTGACAGTCAGGAGACATCGACAATGAGAAAACCGAACTGTGACAGTCTGGAGAAGTCTCCAATGAGGAAAATAAACTGTGACAGTAAGGAGAAGTCTACAATGGGGAAACTGAACTGTGACAGTCTGGAGAAGTCTACAATGGGGAAACTGAACTGTGACTGTCTGGAGAAGTCTACAATGTGGAAATTGAACTGTGACAGTCAGGAGAAGTCTACAATGGGGAAACTGAACAGTGACGGTCAGGAGGCGTCTACAATGGGGAAACTGAACTGTGACAGTCTGGAGGCATCTACAATTGGGAAACTGAACTGTGAGAGTCAGGAGGCATCTACAATGGGGAAACTGAACTGAGACAGTCTGGAGAAGTCTACAATGAGGAAACTGAACTGTAACAGTCTGGAGAAGTCTACAATGGGGAAACTGAACTGTGAAAGTCTGGAGAAGACTACAATGAGGAAACTGAACTGTGACAGTTAAGAGAAGTCTACAATGGGGAAACTGAACTGTGACAGTCAGGAGAAGTCTACAATGAGAAAACTGAACTGTGACAGTCAGGAGAAGTCTACAATGAGGAAACCGAACTGTGACAGTCAGGAGGCGTATACAATGAGGAAACTGAACTGTGACAGTCAGGAGGCGTCTACAATGAGGAAACTGAACTGTGACAGTCAGGAGAAGTCTACAATGGGGAAACTGAACTGTGACAGTCTGGAGAAGTATACAATGGGGAAACTGAACTGTGACAGTCAGGAGAAGTCTTCAATGGTGAAACTGAACTGTGACAGTCAGGAGAAGTCTACAATGGGGAAACTGAACTGTGACAGTCCTGAGAAGTCTACAATGAGGAAGCTGAACTGTGACAGGTTGGAGAAGTCTACAATGGGGAAACTGAACTGTGACAGTCAGGAGGCGTCTACAATGAGGAAACTGAACTGTGACAGTCAGGAGAAGTCTACAATGGGGAAACTGAACTGTGACAGTCTGGAGAAGTATACAATGGGGAAACTGAACTGTGACAGTCAGGAGAAGTCTTCAATGGTGAAACTGAACTGTGACAGTCAGGAGAAGTCTACAATGGGGAAACTGAACTGTGACAGTCCTGAGAAGTCTACAATGAGGAAGCTGAACTGTGACAGGTTGGAGAAGTCTACAATGGGGAAACTGAACTGTGACAGTCAGGAGAAGTCTACAATGGGGAAACTGAACTGTGACAGTCAGGAGAAGTCTACAATGGGGAAACTGAACTGTGACAGTCTGGAGAAGTCTACAATGGGGAAACTGAACTGTGACAGGTTGGAGAAATCTACAATGGGGAAACTGAACTGTGACAGTCAGGAGAAGTCTACAATGGGGAAACTGAACTGTGACAGTCTGGAGAAGTATACAATGGGGAAACTGAACTGTGACAGTCAGGAGACATCGACAATGAGAAAA
This sequence comes from Hypanus sabinus, assembly GCF_030144855.1. Lineage (NCBI taxonomy): Eukaryota > Metazoa > Chordata > Chondrichthyes > Myliobatiformes > Dasyatidae > Hypanus > Hypanus sabinus. Next base: position 82,770,376 of record NC_082713.1, on the reverse strand, counting down.
CCGAACTGTGACAGTCTGGAGAAGTCTCCAATGAGGAAAATAAACTGTGACAGTAAGGAGAAGTCTACAATGGGGAAACTGAACTGTGACAGTCTGGAGAAGTCTACAATGGGGAAACTGAACTGTGACTGTCTGGAGAAGTCTACAATGTGGAAATTGAACTGTGACAGTCAGGAGAAGTCTACAATGGGGAAACTGAACAGTGACGGTCAGGAGGCGTCTACAATGGGGAAACTGAACTGTGACAGTCTGGAGGCATCTACAATGGGGAAACTGAACTGTGAGAGTCAGGAGGCATCTACAATGGGGAAACTGAACTGAGACAGTCTGGAGAAGTCTACAATGAGGAAACTGAACTGTAACAGTCTGGAGAAGTCTACAATGGGGAAACTGAACTGTGAAAGTCTGGAGAAGACTACAATGAGGAAACTGAACTGTGACAGTTAAGAGAAGTCTACAATGGGGAAACTGAACTGTGACAGTCAGGAGAAGTCTACAATGAGAAAACTGAACTGTGACAGTCAGGAGAAGTCTACAATGAGGAAACCGAACTGTGACAGTCAGGAGGCGTCTACAATGAGGAAACTGAACTGTGACAGTCAGGAGGCGTCTACAATGAGGAAACTGAACTGTGACAGTCAGGAGAAGTCTACAATGGGGAAACTGAACTGTGACAGTCTGGAGAAGTATACAATGGGGAAACTGAACTGTGACAGTCAGGAGAAGTCTTCAATGGTGAAACTGAACTGTGACAGTCAGGAGAAGTCTACAATGGGGAAACTGAACTGTGACAGTCCTGAGAAGTCTACAATGAGGAAGCTGAACTGTGACAGGTTGGAGAAGTCTACAATGGGGAAACTGAACTGTGACAGTCAGGAGAAGTCTACAATGGGGAAACTGAACTGTGACAGTCTGGAGAAGTCTACAATGGGGAAACTGAACTGTGACAGGTTGGAGAAGTCTACAATGGGGAAACTGAACTGTGACAGTCAGGAGAAGTCTACAATGGGGAAACTGAACTGTGACAGTCAGGAGAAGTCAACAATGGGGAAACTGAACTGTGACAGTCAGGAGAAGTCTGCAATGGGGAAACAGAACTGTGACAGTCAGGAGAAGTCTACAATGGGGAACCTGAACTGTGACACTCTGGAGAAGTCTACAATGGGGAAACTGAACTGTGACAGTCAGGAGAAGTCTACAATGGGGAAACTGAACTGTGACAGTCTGGAGAAGTCTACAATGGGGAAACTGAACTGTGACAGTCAACAGGCATCTACAATGGGGAAACTGAACTGTGACAGTCAGGAGACATCGACAATGAGAAAACCGAACTGTGACAGTCTGGAGAAGTCTCCAATGAGGAAAATAAACTGTGACAGTAAGGAGAAGTCTACAATGGGGAAACTGAACTGTGACAGTCTGGAGAAGTCTACAATGGGGAAACTGAACTGTGACTGTCTGGAGAAGTCTACAATGTGGAAATTGAACTGTGACAGTCAGGAGAAGTCTACAATGGGGAAACTGAACAGTGACGGTCAGGAGGCGTCTACAATGGGGAAACTGAACTGTGACAGTCTGGAGGCATCTACAATGGGGAAACTGAACTGTGAGAGTCAGGAGGCATCTACAATGGGGAAACTGAACTGAGACAGTCTGGAGAAGTCTACAATGAGGAAACTGAACTGTAACAGTCTGGAGAAGTCTACAATGGGGAAACTGAACTGTGAAAGTCTGGAGAAGACTACAATGAGGAAACTGAACTGTGACAGTTAAGAGAAGTCTACAATGGGGAAACTGAACTGTGACAGTCAGGAGAAGTCTACAATGAGAAAACTGAACTGTGACAGTCAGGAGAAGTCTACAATGAGGAAACCGAACTGTGACAGTCAGGAGGCGTATACAATGAGGAAACTGAACTGTGACAGTCAGGAGGCGTCTACAATGAGGAAACTGAACTGTGACAGTCAGGAGAAGTCTACAATGGGGAAACTGAACTGTGACAGTCTGGAGAAGTATACAATGGGGAAACTGAACTGTGACAGTCAGGAGAAGTCTTCAATGGTGAAACTGAACTGTGACAGTCAGGAGAAGTCTACAATGGGGAAACTGAACTGTGACAGTCCTGAGAAGTCTACAATGAGGAAGCTGAACTGTGACAGGTTGGAGAAGTCTACAATGGGGAAACTGAACTGTGACAGTCAGGAGAAGTCTACAATGGGGAAACTGAACTGTGACAGTCTGGAGAAGTCTACAATGGGGAAACTGAACTGTGACAGGTTGGAGAAGTCTACAACGGGGAAACTGAACTGTGACAGTCAGGAGAAGTCTACAATGGGGAAACTGAACTGTGACAGTCAGGAGAAGTCAACAATGGGGAAACTGAACTGTGACAGTCAGGAGAAGTCTGCAATGGGGAAACAGAACTGTGACAGTCAGGAGAAGTCTACAATGGGGAACCTGAACTGTGACAGTCAGGAGAAGTCTACAATGGGGAAACTGAACTGTGACAGTCTGGAGAAGTCTACAATGGGGAAACTGAACTGTGACAGTCAACAGGCATCTACAATGGGGAAACTGAACTGTGACAGTCTGGAGAAGTCTACAATTGGGGAAACAGAACTGTGACGGTCAGGAGAAGTCTACAATGGGGAAACTTAACTGTGACAGTCAGGAGACGTCAACAATGAGAAAACTGAACTGTGACAGTCTGGAAAAGTCTACAATGCGGAAACTGAACTGTAACAGTCTGGAGAAGTCTACAATGGGGAAACTGAACTGTGACGGTCAGGATGCGTCTGCAATGGGGAAACTGAACTGTGACAGTCTGGAGAAGACTACAATGGGGAAACTGAACTGTGACAGTCAGGAGATGTCTACAATGGGGAAACTGCACTGTGACAGTCAGGAGGCGTTTACAATAGGGAATCTGAACTGTGACAGTCAGGAGAAGTCTACAATGAGGAAACTGAACTGTGACAGTCTGGAGAAGACTACAATGGGGAAACTGAACTGTGACAGTCAGCAGGCATCTACAATGGGGAAACTGAACTGTGACAGACTGGAGAAGTCTACAATGGGGAAGCAGAACTGTGACATTCAGGAGACATCGACAATGAGAAAACCGAACTGTGACAGTCTGGAGAAGTCTCCAATGAGGAAAATAAACTGTGACAGTAAGGAGAAGTCTACAATGGGGAAACTGAACTGTGACAGTCTGGAGAAGTCTACAATGGGGAAACTGAACTGTGACTGTCTGGAGAAGTCTACAATGTGGAAATTGAACTGTGACAGTCAGGAGAAGTCTACAATGGGGAAACTGAACAGTGACGGTCAGGAGGCGTCTACAATGGGGAAACTGAACTGTGACAGTCAGGAGAAGTCTACAATGGGGAAACTGAACTGTGACAGTCTGGAGAAGTCTACAATGGGGAAACTGAACTGTGACAGTCAACAGGCATCTACAATGGGGAAACTGAACTGTGACAGTCTGGAGAAGTCTACAATTGGGGAAACAGAACTGTGACGGTCAGGAGAAGTCTACAATGGGGAAACTGAACTGTGACAGTCAGGAGACGTCAACAATGAGAAAACTGAACTGTGACAGTCTGGAAAAGTCTACAATGCGGAAACTGAACTGTAACAGTCTGGAGAAGTCTACAATGGGGAAACTGAACTGTGACGGTCAGGAGGCGTCTGCAATGGGGAAACTGAACTGTGACAGTCTGGAGAAGACTACAATGGGGAAACTGAACTGTGACAGTCAGGAGATGTCTACAATGGGGAAACTGCACTGTGACAGTCAGGAGGCGTTTACAATAGGGAATCTGAACTGTGACAGTCAGGAGAAGTCTACAATGAGGAAACTGAACTGTGACAGTCTGGAGAAGACTACAATGGGGAAACTGAACTGAGACAGTCAGCAGGCATCTACAATGGGGAAACTGAACTGTGACAGACTGGAGAAGTCTACAATGGGGAAGCAGAACTGTGACATTCAGGAGACATCGACAATGAGAAAACCGATCTGTGACAGTCTGGAGAAGTCTCCAATGAGGAAAATAAACTGTGACAGTAAGGAGAAGTCTACAATGGGGAAACTGAACTGTGACAGTCTGGAGAAGTCTACAATGGGGAAACTGAACTGTGACTGTCTGGAGAAGTCTACAATGTGGAAATTGAACTGTGACAGTCAGGAGAAGTCTACAATGGGGAAACTGAACAGTGACGGTCAGGAGGCGTCTACAATGGGGAAACTGAACTGTGACAGTCTGGAGGCATCTACAATGGGGAAACTGAACTGTGAGAGTCAGGAGGCATCTACAATGGGGAAACTGAACTGAGACAGTCTGGAGAAGTCTACAATGAGGAAACTGAACTGTAAAAGTCTGGAGAAGTCTACAATGGGGAAACTGAACTGTGAAAGTCTGGAGAAGACTACAATGAGGAAACTGAACTGTGACAGTTAAGAGAAGTCTACAATGGGGAAACTGAACTGTGACAGTCAGGAGAAGTCTACAATGAGAAAACTGAACTGTGACAGTCAGGAGAAGTCTACAATGAGGAAACCGAACTGTGACAGTCAGGAGGCGTCTACAATGAGGAAACTGAACTGTGACAGTCAGGAGGCGTCTACAATGAGGAAACTGAACTGTGACAGTCAGGAGAAGTCTACAATGGGGAAACTGAACTGTGACAGTCTGGAGAAGTATACAATGGGGAAACTGAACTGTGACAGTCAGGAGAAGTCTTCAATGGTGAAACTGAACTGTGACAGTCAGGAGAAGTCTACAATGGGGAAACTGAACTGTGACAGTCCTGAGAAGTCTACAATGAGGAAGCTGAACTGTGACAGGTTGGAGAAGTCTACAATGGGGAAACTGAACTGTGACAGTCAGGAGGCGTCTACAATGAGGAAACTGAACTGTGACAGTCAGGAGAAGTCTACAATGGGGAAACTGAACTGTGACAGTCTGGAGAAGTATACAATGGGGAAACTGAACTGTGACAGTCAGGAAAGTCTTCAATGGTGAAACTGAACTGTGACAGTCAGGAGAAGTCTACAATGGGGAAACTGAACTGTGACAGTCCTGAGAAGTCTACAATGAGGAAGCTGAACTGTGACAGGTTGGAGAAGTCTACAATGGGGAAACTGAACTGTGACAGTCAGGAGAAGTCTACAATGGGGAAACTGAACTGTGACAGTCTGGAGAAGTCTACAATGGGGAAACTGAACTGTGACAGGTTGGAGAAGTCTACAATGGGGAAACTGAACTGTGACAGTCAGGAGAAGTCTACAATGGGGAAACTGAACTGTGACAGTCTGGAGAAGTCTACAATGGGGAAACTGAACTGTGACAGGTTGGAGAAGTCTACAATGGGGAAACTGAACTGTGACAGTCAGGAGAAGTCTACAATGGGGAAACTGAACTGTGACAGTCTGGAGAAGTATACAATGGGGAAACTGAACTGTGACAGTCAGGAGAAGTCTTCAATGGTGAAACTGAACTGTGACAGTCAGGAGAAGTCTACAATGGGGAAACTGAACTGTGACAGTCAGGAGAAGTCTACAATGGGGAAACTGAACTGTGACAGTCTGGAGAAGTCTACAATGGGGAAACTGAACTGTGACAGGTTGGAGAAGTCTACAATGGGGAAACTGAACTGTGACAGTCAGGAGAAGTCTACAATGGGGAAACTGAACTGTGACAGTCAGGAGAAGTCTACAATGGGGAACCTGAACTGTGACACTCTGGAGAAGTCTACAATGGGGAAACTGAACTGTGACAGTCAGGAGAAGTCTACAATGGGGAAACTGAACAGTGACAGTCAGGAGGCATCCACAATGGGGAAACTGAACTGTGACAGTCAGGAGGCATCTACAATAGGAAAATCAACTGTGACAGTCTGGAGATGTCTACACTGGGGAAACTGAACTGTGACAGTCTGGAGATGTCTGCAATGAGGAAACTGAACTGTGACAGTTAAGAGAAGTCTACAATGGGTAAACTGAACTGTGACGGTCAGGAGGCGTCTACAATGTGGAAACTGAACTGTGACAGTCTGGAGGCATCTACAATGGGGAAACTGAACTGAGACAGTCTGGAGAAGTCTACAATGAGGAAACTGAACTGTAACAGTCTGGAGAAGACTACAATGAGGAAACTGAACTGTGACAGTTAAGAGAAGTCTACAATGGGGAAACTGAACTGTGACAGTCAGGAGAAGTCTACAATGAGAAAACTGAACTGTGACAGTCAGGAGAAGTCTACAATGAGGAAACCGAACTGTGACAGTCAGGAGGCGTCTACAATGAGGAAACTGAACTGTGACAGTCAGGAGGCGTCTACAATTAGGAAACTGAACTGTGACAGTCAGGAGAAGTCTACACTGGGGAAACTGAACTGTACAGTCTGGAGAAGTATACAATGGGGAAACTGAACTGTGACAGTCAGGAGAAGTCTTCAATGGTGAAACTGAACTGTGACAGTCAGGAGAAGTCTACAATGGGGAAACTGAACTGTGACAGTCCTGAGAAGTCTACAATGAGGAAGCTGAACTGTGACAGGTTGGAGAAGTCTACAATGGGGAAACTGAACTGTGACAGTCAGGAGAAGTCTACAATGGGGAAACTGAACTGTGACAGGTTGGAGAAGTCTACAATGGGGAAACTGAACTGTGACAGTCAGGAGAAGTCTACAATGGGGAAACTGAACTGTGACAGTCTGGAGGAGTCTACAATGGGGAAACTGAACTGTGACAGTCAAGAGTAGTCTACAATGGGGAAACTGAACTGTGACAGTCTGGAGAAGTCTACAATGGGGAAACTGAACTGTGACAGGTTGGAGAAGTCTGCAATGGGGAAACTGAACTGTGACAGTCAGGAGAAGTCTACAATGGGGAAACTGAACTGTGACAGTCAGGAGAAGTCAACAATGGGGAAACTGAACTGTGACAGTCAGGAGAAGTCTGCAATGGGGAAACAGAACTGTGACAGTCAGGAGAAGTCTACAATGGGGAAACTGAACTGTGACACTCTGGAGAAGTCTACAATGGGGAAACTGAACTGTGACAGTCAGGAGAAGTCTACAATGGGGAAACTGAACTGTGACAGTCAGGAGGCATCTACAGTGGGGAAACTGAACAGTGACAGTCAGGAGGCATCCACAATGGGGAAACTGAACTGTGACAGTCAGGAGGCATCTACAATGGGGAAACTGAACTGTGACAGTCAGGAGAAGTCAACAATGGGAAAACTGAACTGTGACAGTCTGGAGAAGTCTACAATGGGGAAACTGAACTGTGACTGTCTGGAGAAGTCTACAATGCGGAAACTGAACTGTGACAGTCAGGAGACGTCTACAATTGGGAATCTGAACTGTGACAGTCAGGAGGCGTCTACAGTGGGGAAACTGAAATGTGACAGTCTGGAAAATCTACAATAGGGAAACTGAACTGTGACAGTCTGGAGAAGTCTACAATGGGGAAACTGAACTGTAACAGTCTGGAGAAGTCTGCAATGAGGAAACTGAACTGTGACAGTCAGGAAGCGTCTAATATGGGGAAACGGAACTTTGATGGGGAGGAGGCGTCTACAATGAGGAAACAGAACTGTGACGGTGAGGAGAAGTCTGCAATGAGGAAACTGAACTGTGACAGTCAGGAAGCGTCTAATATGGGGAAACGGAACGTTGATGGGGAGGAGGCGTCTACAATGAGGAAACAGAACTGTGACAGTCAGGAGAAGTCTACAATGGGGAAACTGAACTGTGACAGTTAGGAGAAGTCTACAATGGTGAAACTGAACTGTGACAGTCAGGAGAAGTCTGCAATGGGGAAACAGAACTGTGACAGTCAGGAGAAGTCTACAATGGGGAAACTGAACTGTGACACTCTGGAGAAGTCTACAATGGGGAAACTGAACTGTGACAGTCAGGAGAAGTCTACAATGGGGAAACTGAACTGTGACAGTCAGGAGGCATCTACAGTGGGGAAACTGAACAGTGACAGTCAGGAGGCATCCACAATGGGGAAACTGAACTGTGACAGTCAGGAGGCATCTACAATGGGGAAACTGAACTGTGACAGTCAGGAGAAGTCAACAATGGGAAAACTGAACTGTGACAGTCTGGAGAAGTCTACAATGGGGAAACTGAACTGTGACTGTCTGGAGAAGTCTACAATGCGGAAACTGAACTGTGACAGTCAGGAGACGTCTACAATTGGGAATCTGAACTGTGACAGTCAGGAGGCGTCTACAGTGGGGAAACTGAAATGTGACAGTCTGGAAAATCTACAATAGGGAAACTGAACTGTGACAGTCTGGAGAAGTCTACAATGGGGAAACTGAACTGTAACAGTCTGGAGAAGTCTGCAATGAGGAAACTGAACTGTGACAGTCAGGAAGCGTCTAATATGGGGAAACGGAACTTTGATGGGGAGGAGGCGTCTACAATGAGGAAACAGAACTGTGACGGTGAGGAGAAGTCTGCAATGAGGAAACTGAACTGTGACAGTCAGGAAGCGTCTAATATGGGGAAACGGAACGTTGATGGGGAGGAGGCGTCTACAATGAGGAAACAGAACTGTGACAGTCAGGAGAAGTCTACAATGGGGAAACTGAACTGTGACAGTTAGGAGAAGTCTACAATGGTGAAACTGAACTGTGACAGTCAGGAGAAGTCTACAATGGGTAAACTGAACTGTGACACTCTGGAGAAGTCTACAATGGGAAAACTGATCTGTTACAGTCAGGAGAAGTCTACAATGAGGAAACTGAACTGTGACAGTCAGGAGAATTCTACAATGTGGAAACAGAACTGTGACAGTCAGGAGGCATCTACTGTGGGGAAACTGAACAGTGAAGGTCAGGAGGCATCTACAATGGGGAAACTGAACTGTGACAGTCAGGAGAAATCTACAATGGGGAAACTGAACTGTGACAGTTTGGAGATGTCTACAATTGGGAAAGTGAACTGTGACAGTCAGGAGGCATCCACAATGGGGAAACTGAACTGTGACAGTCAGGGGAAGTCTACAACGAGGAAACTGAACTGTGACAGTCAGGAGAAGTCTTCAATGAGGAAACTGAACTGTGACAGTCTGGAGAAGACTACAATGGGGAAACTGAACTGTGAGAGTCAGCAGGCATCTACAATGGGGAAACTGAACTGTGACAGTCTGGAGAAGTCTACAATGGGGCATCTGAACAGTGACAGTCAGGAGAAGTCTACAATGAGGAAACTGAACTGTGACAGTCTGGAGAAGTCTACAATGGGGTAGCTGAACTGTGACAGTCAGGAGCGATCTACAATAGGGAAACTGAACTGTGACAGTCTGGAGAAGTCTACAATGGGGAAACTCAACTGTGACAGTCAGGAGACTTCTACAATGGGGAAACTGAACTGTGACAGTCTGGAGAAGTCTACAATGCGGAAACTGAACTGTGACGGTCTGGAGGCGTCTACAACGGGTAACAGAACTGTGACAGTCTGGAGAAGTCTACAATGAGAAAACTGAACTGTGACAGTCTGGAAAAGTCTACAATGAGGAAAGTGAACTGTAACAGTCTGGAGAAGTCTACAATGGGGAAACTGAACTGTGACGGTCCGGAGGCGTCTGCATTCGGGAAACTGAACTGTGACAGTTTGGAGAAGACTACAATGGGGAAACAGATTTGTGACAGTCAGTAGACGTCTACAATGAGGAAACTGAACTGTGACAGTCTGGAGAAGTCTACAATGGGGAAACTGAACTGTGACAGTCTGGAGAAGTCTACAATGGGGAAACTGAACTGTGACAGTCTGGAGATGTCTGCAATGAGGAAACTGAACTGTGACAGTTAAGAGAAGTCTACAATGGGTAAACTGAACTGTGACGGTCAGGAGGCGTCTACAATGTGGAAACTGAACTGTGACAGTCTGGAGGCATCTACAATGGGGAAACTGAACTGAGACAGTCTGGAGAAGTCTGCAATGAGGAAACTGAACTGTAACAGTCTGGAGAAGACTACAATGAGGAAACTGAACTGTGACAGTTAAGAGAAGTCTAAAATGGGGAAACTGAACTGTGACAGTCAGGAGAAGTCTACAATGAGAAAACTGAACTGTGACAGTCAGGAGAAGTCTACAATGAGGAAACCGAACTGTGACAGTCAGGAGGCGTCTACAATGAGGAAACTGAACTGTGACAGTCAGGAGGCGTCTACAATTAGGAAACTGAACTGTGACAGTCAGGAGAAGTCTACACTGGGGAAACTGAACTGTGACAGTCTGGAGAAGTATACAATGGGGAAACTGAACTGCGACAGTCAGGAGAAGTCTTCAATGGTGAAACTGAACTGTGACAGTCAGGAGAAGTCTACAATGGGGAAACTGAACTGTGACAGTCCTGAGAAGTCTACAATGAGGAAGCTGAACTGTGACAGGTTGGAGAAGTCTACAATGGGGAAACTGAACTGTGACAGTCAGGAGAAGTCTACAATGGGGAAACTGAACTGTGACAGGTTGGAGAAGTCTACAATGGGGAAACTGAACTGTGACAGTCAGGAGAAGTCTACAATGGGGAAACTGAACTGTGACAGTCTGGAGGAGTCTACAATGGGGAAACTGAACTGTGACAGTCAAGAGTAGTCTACAATGGGGAAACTGAACTGTGACAGTCTGGAGAAGTCTACAATGGGGAAACTGAACTGTGACAGGTTGGAGAAGTCTACAATGGGGAAACTGAACTGTGACAGTCAGGAGAAGTCTACAATGGGGAAACTGAACTGTGACAGTCAGGAGAAGTCAACAATGGGGAAACTGAACTGTGACAGTCAGGAGAAGTCTGCAATGGGGAAACAGAACTGTGACAGTCAGGAGAAGTCTACAATGGGGAAACTGAACTGTGACACTCTGGAGAAGTCTACAATGGGGAAACTGAACTGTGACAGTCAGGAGAAGTCTTCAATGGGGAAACTGAACTGTGACAGTCAGGAGGCATCTACAGTGGGGAAACTGAACAGTGACAGTCAGGAGGCATCCACAATGGGGAAACTGAACTGTGACAGTCAGGAGGCATCTACAATGGGGAAACTGAACTGTGACAGTCAGGAGAAGTCAACAATGGGAAAACTGAACTGTGACAGTCTGGAGAAGTCTACAATGGGGAAACTGAACTGTGACTGTCTGGAGAAGTCTACAATGCGGAAACTGAACTGTGACAGTCAGGAGACGTCTACAATTGGGAATCTGAACTGTGACAGTCAGGAGGCGTCTACAGTGGGGAAACTGAAATGTGACAGTCTGGAAAATCTACAATAGGGAAACTGAACTGTGACAGTCTGGAGAAGTCTACAATGGGGAAACTGAACTGTGACAGTCTGGAGAAGTCTGCAATGAGGAAACTGAACTGTGACAGTCAGGAAGCGTCTAATATGGGGAAACGGAACTTTGATGGGGAGGAGGCGTCTACAATGAGGAAACAGAACTGTGACGGTGAGGAGAAGTCTGCAATGAGGAAACTGAACTGTGACAGTCAGGAAGCGTCTAATATGGGGAAACGGAACGTTGATGGGGAGGAGGCGTCTACAATGAGGAAACAGAACTGTGACAGTCAGGAGAAGTCTACAATGGGGAAACTGAACTGTGACAGTTAGGAGAAGTCTACAATGGTGAAACTGAACTGTGACAGTCAGGAGAAGTCTACAATGGGTAAACTGAACTGTGACACTCTGGAGAAGTCTACAATGGGAAAACTGATCTGTTACAGTCAGGAGAAGTCTACAATGAGGAAACTGAACTGTGACAGTCAGGAGAATTCTACAATGTGGAAACAGAACTGTGACAGTCAGGAGGCATCTACCGTGGGGAAACTGAACAGTGAAGGTCAGGAGGCATCTACAATGGGGAAACTGAACTGTGACAGTCAGGAGAAATCTACAATGGGGAAACTGAACTGTGACAGTCTGGAGATGTCTACAATTGGGAAAGTGAACTGTGACAGTCAGGAGGCATCCACAATGGGGAAACTGAACTGTGACAGTCAGGGGAAGTCTACAACGAGGAAACTGAACTGTGACAGTCAGGGGAAGTCTACAATGAGGAAACTGAACTGTGACAGTCTGGAGAAGACTACAATTGGGAAACTGAACTGTGAGAGTCAGCAGGCATCTACAATGGGGAAACTGAACTGTGACAGTCTGGAGAAGTCTACAATGGGGAATCTGAACAGTGACAGTCAGGAGAAGTCTACAATGAGGAAACTGAACTGTGACAGTCTGGAGAAGTCTACAATGGGGTAGCTGAACTGTGACAGTCAGGAGCGATCTACAATAGGGAAACTGAACTGTGACAGTCTGGAGAAGTCTACAATGGGGAAACTCAACTGTGACAGTCAGGAGACTTCTACAATGGGGAAACTGAACTGTGACAGTCTGGAGAAGTCTACAATGCGGAAACTGAACTGTGACGGTCAGGAGGCGTCTACAACGGGTAACAGAACTGTGACAGTCTGGAGAAGTCTACAATGAGAAAACTGAACTGTGACAGTCTGGAAAAGTCTACAATGAGGAAACTGAACTGTAACAGTCTGGAGAAGTCTACAATGGGGAAACTGAACTGTGACGGTCCGGAGGCGTCTGCATTCGGGAAACTGAACTGTGACAGTTTGGAGAAGACTACAATGGGGAAACAGATTTGTGACAGTCAGTAGACGTCTACAATGAGGAAACTGAACTGTGACAGTCTGGAGAAGTCTACAATGGGGAAACTGAACTGTGACAGTCTGGAGAAGTCTACAATGGGGAAACTGAACTGTGACAGTCGGGAGCCGTCTACAATGGGGAAACTGAACTGTCACTGTCAGGAGGCGTCTAAAAATGGGAAACTGAGCTGAGTCAGTCAGGAGAAGTCTACAATGAGGAAACTGAACTGTGACAGTCTGGAGAAGTCTACAATGTGGAAACTGAACTGTGACAGTCAGGAGAAGTCTTCAATGGGGAAACTGAACTGTGACAGTCAGGAGAAGTCTACAATGGGGAAACTGAACTGTGACTGTCAGGAGGCGTCTACAATGGGGAAACAGAACTGTGACAGTCAGGAGACGTCTACAATGAGAAAACAGAAATGTGACAGTCTGGAAAAGTCTACAATGAGGAAACTGATCTGTAACAGTCTGGAGAAGTCTACAAGGGGAAACTGAACTGTGATGGTCAGGAGGCGTCTGCAATGGGGAAACTGAGCTGTGACAGTCAGGAGGCGTCTAAAAATGGGAAACTGAGCTGAGTCAGTCAGGAGAAGTCTCCAATGAGGAAACTGAACTGTGACAGTCTGGAGAAGTCTACAATGGGGAAACTTAACTGTGACGGTCCGGAGGCGTCTGCAATGGGGAAACTGAACTGTGACAGTCAGGAGGCGTCTACAATGGGGAAACAGAACTGTGACTGTCAGGAGGCGTCTACAATGGGGAAACAGAACTGTGACAGTCAGGAGACGTCTACAATGAGAAAACAGAAATGTGACAGTCTGGAAAAGTCTACAATGAGGAAACTGATCTGTAACAGTCTGGAGAAGTCTACAATGTGGAAACTGAACTGTGACAGTCAGGAGAAGTCTTCAATGGGGAAACTGAACTGTGACAGTCAGGAGAAGTCTACAATGGGGAAACTGAACTGTGACTGTCAGGAGGCGTCTACAATGGGGAAACAGAACTGTGACAGTCAGGAGACGTCTACAATGAGAAAACAGAAATGTGACAGTCTGGAAAAGTCTACAATGAGGAAACTGATCTGTAACAGTCTGGAGAAGTCTACAAGGGGAAACTGAACTGTGATGGTCAGGAGGCGTCTGCAATGGGGAAACTGAACTGTGACAGTCTGGAGGCATCTACAATGGGGAAACTGAACTGTGAGAGTCAGGAGGCGTCTACAATGGGGAAACTGAACTGTGACAGTCGGGAGCCGTCTACAATGGGGAAACTGAGCTGTGACAGTCAGGAGGCTTCTAAAAATGGGAAACTGAGCTGAGTCAGTCAGGAGAAGTCTCCAATGAGGAAACTGAACTGTGACAGTCTGGAGAAGTCTACAATGGGGAAACTTAACTGTGACGGTCCGGAGGCGTCTGCAATGGGGAAACTGAACTGTGACAGTCAGGAGAAGTCTACAATGGGGAAACTGAACTGTGACTGTCAGGAGGCGTCTACAATGGGGAAACAGAACTGTGACAGTCAGGAGACGTCTACAATGAGAAAACAGAAATGTGACAGTCTGGAAAAGTCTACAATGAGGAAACTGATCTGTAACAGTCTGGAGAAGTCTACAAGGGGAAACTGAACTGTGACGGTCAGGAGGCGTCTGCAATGGGGAAACTGAACTGTGACAGTCTGGAGGCATCTACAATGGGGAAACTGAACTGTGAGAGTCAGGAGGCGTCTACAATGGGGAAACTGAACTGTGACAGTCGGGAGCCGTCTACAATGTGGAAACTGAACTGTGACAGTCAGGAGGCGTCTAAAAATGGGAAACTGAGCTGTGACAGTCAGGAGAAGTCTTCAATGGGGAAACTGAACTGTGACAGTCAGGAGAAGTCTACAATGGGGAAACTGAACTGTGACTGTCAGGAGGCGTCTACAATGGGGAAACAGAACTGTGACAGTCAGGAGACGTCTACAATGAGAAAACAGAAATGTGACAGTCTGGAAAAGTCTACAATGAGGAAACTGATCTGTAACAGTCTGGAGAAGTCTACAATGGGGAAACTGAACTGTGACAGTCTGGAGAAGTCTACAATGGGGAAACTGAACTGTGACAGTCGGGAGCCGTCTACAATGGGGAAACTGAACTGTCACTGTCAGGAGGCGTCTAAAAATGGGAAACTGAGCTGAGTCAGTCAGGAGAAGTCTACAATGAGGAAACTGAACTGTGACAGTCTGGAGAAGTCTACAATGTGGAAACTGAACTGTGACAGTCAGGAGAAGTCTTCAATGGGGAAACTGAACTGTGACAGTCAGGAGAAGTCTACAATGGGGAAACTGAACTGTGACTGTCAGGAGGCGTCTACAATGGGGAAACAGAACTGTGACAGTCAGGAGACGTCTACAATGAGAAAACAGAAATGTGACAGTCTGGAAAAGTCTACAATGAGGAAACTGATCTGTAACAGTCTGGAGAAGTCTACAAGGGGAAACTGAACTGTGATGGTCAGGAGGCGTCTGCAATGGGGAAACTGAGCTGTGACAGTCAGGAGGCGTCTAAAAATGGGAAACTGAGCTGAGTCAGTCAGGAGAAGTCTCCAATGAGGAAACTGAACTGTGACAGTCTGGAGAAGTCTACAATGGGGAAACTTAACTGTGACGGTCCGGAGGCGTCTGCAATGGGGAAACTGAACTGTGACAGTCAGGAGGCGTCTACAATGGGGAAACAGAACTGTGACTGTCAGGAGGCGTCTACAATGGGGAAACAGAACTGTGACAGTCAGGAGACGTCTACAATGAGAAAACAGAAATGTGACAGTCTGGAAAAGTCTACAATGAGGAAACTGATCTGTAACAGTCTGGAGAAGTCTACAATGTGGAAACTGAACTGTGACAGTCAGGAGAAGTCTTCAATGGGGAAACTGAACTGTGACAGTCAGGAGAAGTCTACAATGGGGAAACTGAACTGTGACTGTCAGGAGGCGTCTACAATGGGGAAACAGAACTGTGACAGTCAGGAGACGTCTACAATGAGAAAACAGAAATGTGACAGTCTGGAAAAGTCTACAATGAGGAAACTGATCTGTAACAGTCTGGAGAAGTCTACAAGGGGAAACTGAACTGTGATGGTCAGGAGGCGTCTGCAATGGGGAAACTGAACTGTGACAGTCTGGAGGCATCTACAATGGGGAAACTGAACTGTGAGAGTCAGGAGGCGTCTACAATGGGGAAACTGAACTGTGACAGTCGGGAGCCGTCTACAATGGGGAAACTGAGCTGTGACAGTCAGGAGGCTTCTAAAAATGGGAAACTGAGCTGAGTCAGTCAGGAGAAGTCTCCAATGAGGAAACTGAACTGTGACAGTCTGGAGAAGTCTACAATGGGGAAACTTAACTGTGACGGTCCGGAGGCGTCTGCAATGGGGAAACTGAACTGTGACAGTCAGGAGAAGTCTACAATGGGGAAACTGAACTGTGACTGTCAGGAGGCGTCTACAATGGGGAAACAGAACTGTGACAGTCAGGAGACGTCTACAATGAGAAAACAGAAATGTGACAGTCTGGAAAAGTCTACAATGAGGAAACTGATCTGTAACAGTCTGGAGAAGTCTACAAGGGGAAACTGAACTGTGACGGTCAGGAGGCGTCTGCAATGGGGAAACTGAACTGTGACAGTCTGGAGGCATCTACAATGGGGAAACTGAACTGTGAGAGTCAGGAGGCGTCTACAATGGGGAAACTGAACTGTGACAGTCGGGAGCCGTCTACAATGTGGAAACTGAACTGTGACAGTCAGGAGGCGTCTAAAAATGGGAAACTGAGCTGAGTCAGTCAGGAGAAGTCTACAATGAGGAAACTGAACTGTGACAGTCTGGAGAAGTCTACAATGGGGAAACTTAACTGTGACGGTCAAGAGGCGCCTGCAATGGGGAAACTGAACTGTGACAGTTTGGAGAAGTCTTCAATGGGGAAACTGAACTGTGACAGTCAGGAGAAGTCTACAATGGGGAAACTTAACTGTGACGGTCAAGAGGCGCCTGCAATGGGGAAACTGAACTGTGACAGTCTGGAGAAGTCTACAATGGGGAAACAGAACAGTGACAGTCTGGAAAGTCTACAATGGGGAATCTGAACTGTGACAGTCTGGAGGAGTCTACAAAGGGGAAACTGAACTGTGACACTCTGGAGAAATCTACAATGGGGAAACTGAACTGTGACAGTCTGGAGGAGTCTACAATGGGGAAACTGAACTGTGACAGTCAGGAGAAGTCTACAAGAGGAGACTGAACTGTGGCAGTCAGGAGGCATCTACAATGGGGAAAGTGAACTGTGACAGTCAGGAGGCATCCACAATGGGGAAACTGAACTGTGACATTGAGGGGAAGTCTACAACGAGGAAACTGAACTGTGACAGTCTGGAGAAGTCTACAGTGAGGAAACTGAACTGTGACAGTCAGGAGAGGTCTACAACGAGGAAACTGAACTGTGACAGTCTGGAGAAGTCTACAATGAGGAAACTGCACTGTGACAGTCTGGAGAAGTCTACAATGGGGAAACTGAACTGTGACGGTCAAGAGAAGTCTACAATGAGGAAACAGAACTGTGACAGTCAGGAGGCGTCTACAGTGGGGAAACTGAACGGTGACCGTCAGGAGGCATCTACAATGAGGAAACAGAACTGTGACAGTCAGGAGGAGTCTACAATGGGGAAAGTGAACTGTGACAGTCTGGAGAAATCTACAATGGGGAAAGTGAACTGTGACGGGCAGGAGGCATCCACAATGGAGAAACTGAACTGTGACAGTCAGGAGAAGTCTACAATGGGGAAACTGAACTGTGACAGTATGGAAAGTAGACAATGGGGAAACTGAACTGTGACAGTCAGGAGAAGTCTACAATGGGGAAACTGAACTGTGACACTCTGGAGAAGTCTACAATGGGGAAACTGAACTGTGACAGTCAGGGGGCGTCTACAGTGGGGAAACTGAACTGTGACAGTCAGGAGAAGTCTACAATGGGGAATTGAACAGTGACAGTCTGGAGAAATCTACAATGGGGAAAGTGAACTGTGACGGGCAGGAGGTATCCACAATGGAGAAACTGAACTGTGACAGATTTGAGGAGTCTACAACGAGGAAACTGAACTGTGACCGTCTGGAGAAGTCTACAACATGGAAACTGAACTGTGACAGTCAGGAGGCGTCTACAATGGGGAAACTGAACTGTGACAGTCAGGAGAAGTCTACAATGGGGAAACTGAACTGTGACAGTCAGGAGAGGTCTACAACGAGGAAACTGAACTGTGACATTCAGGGGAAGTCTACAATGAGGAAACTGAACTGTGACAGTCTGGAGAAGTCTACAGTGAGGAAACTGAACTGTGACAGTCAGGAGAGGTCTACAACGAGGAAACTGAACTGTGACAGTCTGGAGAAGTCTACAGTGAGGAAACTGAACTGTGACAGTCAGGAGAAGTCTACAATGAGGAAACTGCACTGTGACAGTCTGGAGAAGTCTACAATGGGGAAACTGAACTGTGACAGTATGGAGAAGTCTACAATGGGGAAACTGAACTGTGACGGTCAAGAGAAGTCTACAATGAGGAAACAGAACTGTGACAGTCAGGAGGCGTCTACAGTGGGGAAACTGAACGGTGACCGTCAGGAGGCATCTACAATGGGGAAACAGAACTGTGACAGTCAGGAGGAGTCTACAATGGGGAAAGTGAACTGTGACAGTCTGGAGAAATCTACAATGGGGAAAGTGAACTGTGACGGGCAGGAGGCATCCACAATGGAGAAACTGAACTGTGACAGTCAGGAGAAGTCTACAATGGGGAAACTGAACTGTGACAGTATGGAAAGTAGGCAATGGGGAAACTGAACTGTGACAGTCAGGAGAAGTCTACAATGTGGAAACTGAACTGTGACACTCTGGAGAAGTCTACAATGGGGAAACTGAATTGTGACAGTCAGGAGGCATCTACAATGGGGAAACTGAACTGTGACAGTCAGGAGAAGTCTACAAGAGGAGACTGAACTGTGGCAGTCTGGAGGAGTCTACAATGGAGAAACTGAACTGTGACAGTCAGGAGGCATCTACAATGGGGAAAGTGAACTGTGACAGTCAGGAGGCATCCACAATGGGGAAACTGAACTGTGACATTGAGGGGAAGTCTACAACGAGGAAACTGAACTGTGACAGTCTGGAGAAGTCTACAGTGAGGAAACTGAACTGTGACAGTCAGGAGAGGTCTACAACGAGGAAACTGAACTGTGACAGTCTGGAGAAGTCTACAATGAGGAAACTGCACTGTGACAGTCTGGAGAAGTCTACAATGGGGAAACTGAACTGTGACGGTCAAGAGAAGTCTACAATGAGGAAACAGAACTGTGACAGTCAGGAGGCGTCTACAGTGGGGAAACTGAACGGTGACCGTCAGGAGGCATCTACAATGAGGAAACAGAACTGTGACAGTCAGGAGGAGTCTACAATGGGGAAAGTGAACTGTGACAGTCTGGAGAAATCTACAATGGGGAAAGTGAACTGTGACGGGCAGGAGGCATCCACAATGGAGAAACTGAACTGTGACAGTCAGGAGAAGTCTACAATGGGGAAACTGAACTGTGACAGTATGGAAAGTAGACAATGGGGAAACTGAACTGTGACAGTCAGGAGAAGTCTACAATGGGGAAACTGAACTGTGACACTCTGGAGAAGTCTACAATGGGGAAACTGAACTGTGACAGTCAGGGGGCGTCTACAGTGGGGAAACTGAACTGTGACAGTCAGGAGAAGTCTACAATGGGGAATTGAACAGTGACAGTCTGGAGAAATCTACAATGGGGAAAGTGAACTGTGACGGGCAGGAGGTATCCACAATGGAGAAACTGAACTGTGACAGTCAGGAGGAGTCTACAACGAGGAAACTGAACTGTGACCGTCTGGAGAAGTCTACAACATGGAAACTGAACTGTGACAGTCAGGAGGCGTCTACAATGGGGAAACTGAACTGTGACAGTCAGGAGAAGTCTACAATGGGGAAACTGAACTGTGACAGTCAGGAGAGGTCTACAACGAGGAAACTGAACTGTGACATTCAGGGGAAGTCTACAACGAGGAAACTGAACTGTGACAGTCTGGAGAAGTCTACAGTGAGGAAACTGAACTGTGACAGTCAGGAGAGGTCTACAACGAGGAAACTGAACTGTGACAGTCTGGAGAAGTCTACAGTGAAGAAACTGAACTGTGACAGTCAGGAGAAGTCTACAATGAGGAAACTGCACTGTGACAGTCTGGAGAAGTCCACAATGGGGAATCTGAACTGTCACTGTCAGGAGGCGTCTACAATGGGGAAACTCAACTGTGACAGTCAGGAGAAGTCTACAATGAGGAAACTGATCTGTGACAATCAGGAGACATCTAAAATGAGGAAACTCAACTGTGACGGTCAGGAGGCGTCTACAATGAGGAAACAGAACTGTGACTGTCAGGAGGCGTCTACAGTGGGAAAACTGAACAGTGACAGTCAGGAGGCATCTACAATGGGGAAACTGAACTGTGACAGTCAGGAGGTATCAACAAGGGGGAAACTGAACTGTGACATTCTGGAGAAGTCTACACTGGGGAAACTGAACTGTGACAGTCTGGAAAAGTTTACAGTGGGGAAACTGAACTGTGACAGTCTGGAGAAGTCTGCAATGAGGAAACTGAACTGTGACAGTCAGGAAGCGTCTACTATGAGGAAACTGAAATGTGACAGTCAGGAGAAGTCTACAATGCGGAAACTGAACTGTGACAGTCATGAGAAGTCTACAATGGGGAAACTGAACTGTGACAGTATGGAGAAGTCTACAATGGGGAAACTGAACTGTGACGGTCAAGAGAAGTCTACAATGAGGAAACAGAACTGTGACAGTCAGGAGGCGTCTACAGTGGGGAAACTGAACGGTGACCGTCAGGAGGCATCTACAATGGGGAAACAGAACTGTGACAGTCAGGAGGAGTCTACAACGAGGAAACTGAACTGTGACATTCAGGGGAAGTCTACAACGAGGAAACTGAACTGTGACAGTCTGGAGAAGTCTACAGTGAGGAAACTGAACTGTGACAGTCAGGAGAGGTCTACAACGAGGAAACTGAACTGTGACAGTCTGGAGAAGTCTACAGTGAGGAAACTGAACTGTGACAGTCAGGAGAAGTCTACAATGAGGAAACTGCACTGTGACAGTCTGGAGAAGTCCACAATGGGGAATCTGAACTGTCACTGTCAGGAGGCGTCTACAATGGGGAAACTCAACTGTGACAGTCAGGAGAAGTCTACAATGAGGAAACTGATCTGTGACAATCAGGAGACATCTAAAATGAGGAAACTCAACTGTGACGGTCAGGAGGCGTCTACAATGAGGAAACAGAACTGTGACTGTCAGGAGGCGTCTACAGTGGGAAAACTGAACAGTGACAGTCAGGAGGCATCTACAATGGGGAAACTGAACTGTGACAGTCAGGAGGTATCAACAAGGGGGAAACTGAACTGTGACATTCTGGAGAAGTCTACACTGGGGAAACTGAACTGTGACAGTCTGGAAAAGTTTACAGTGGGGAAACTGAACTGTGACAGTCTGGAGAAGTCTGCAATGAGGAAACTGAACTGTGACAGTCAGGAAGCGTCTACTATGAGGAAACTGAAATGTGACAGTCAGGAGAAGTCTACAATGCGGAAACTGAACTGTGACAGTCATGAGAAGTCTACAATGGGGAAACTGAACTGTGACAGTCATGAGAAGTCTACAATGGGGAAACTGAACTGTGACAGTATGGAGAAGTCTACAATGGGGAAACTGAACTGTGACGGTCAAGAGAAGTCTACAATGAGGAAACAGAACTGTGACAGTCAGGAGGCGTCTACAGTGGGGA
The DNA here is from genome assembly GCF_030144855.1 of Hypanus sabinus. Taxonomy (NCBI): domain Eukaryota; kingdom Metazoa; phylum Chordata; class Chondrichthyes; order Myliobatiformes; family Dasyatidae; genus Hypanus; species Hypanus sabinus. Next base: position 82,748,792 of record NC_082713.1, on the reverse strand, counting down.
AACTGAACGGTGACCGTCAGGAGGCATCTACAATGGGGAAACAGAACTGTGACAGTCAGGAGGAGTCTACAATGGGGAAAGTGAACTGTGACAGTCTGGAGAAATCTACAATGGGGAAAGTGAACTGTGACGGGCAGGAGGCATCCACAATGGAGAAACTGAACTGTGACAGTCAGGAGAAGTCTACAATGGGGAAACTGAACTTTGACAGTATGGAAAGTAGGCAATGGGGAAACTGAACTGTGACAGTCAGGAGAAGTCTACAATGTGGAAACTGAACTGTGACACTCTGGAGAAGTCTACAATGGGGAAACTGAATTCTGACGGTCAGGAGGCATCCACAACAGTGAAACTGAACTGTGACAGTCAGGAGAAGTCTACAATGGGGAATTGAACAGTGACAGTCTGGAGAAATCTACAATGGGGAAAGTGAACTGTGACGGGCAGGAGGCATCCACAATGGAGAAACTGAACTGTGACAGTCAGGAGGAGTCTACAACGAGGAAACTGAACTGTGACCGTCTGGAGAAGTCTACAACATGGAAACTGAACTGTGACAGTCAGGAGGCGTCTACAATGGGGAAACTGAACTGTGACAGTCAGGAGAAGTCTACAATGGGGAAACTGAACTGTGACAGTATGGAAAGTATACAATGAGGAAACTGAACTGTGACAGTCAGGAGAAGTCTACAATGGGGAAACCGAACTGTGACACTCTGGAGAAGTCTACAATGGGGAAACTGATCTGTGACAGTCTGGAGAAGTCTACAATGGGGAAACTGAACTGTGATGGTCAGGAGGCGTCTACAATGGGAAACTGAACTGTTACAGTATGGAGAAGTCTACAATGGGGAAACTGAACTGTGACAGTCTGGAGGCGTCTACAATGAGGAAACTGAACTGTGACAGTCTGGAGGCGTCTACAGTGGGGAAACTGAACAGTGACAGTCAGGAGGCATCTACAATGGGGAAACTGAATTGTGACAGTCAGGAGGCGTCTACAATGGGGAAACTGAACTGTGACAGTCTGGAGAAGTCTACACTGGGGAAACTGAACTGTGACAGTCTGGAAAAGTTTACAGTGGGGAAACTGAACTGTGACAGTCTGGAGAAGTCTGCAATGAGGAAACTGAACTGTGACAGTCAGGAAGCGTCTACTATGAGGAAACTGAAATGTGACAGTCAGGAGAAGTCTACAATGCGGAAACTGAACTGTGACTGTCTGGAGAAGTATACAATGGGAAAACTGAACTGTGACAGTCAGGAGAAGTCTACAATGGTGAAACTGAACTGTGACAGTCAGGAGAAGTCTACAATGAGGAAGCTGAACTGTGACAGTCTGGAGGAGTCTACAATGGGGAAACTGAACTGTGACAGTCAGGAGAAGTCTACAATGGGGAAATTGAAGTGCGACAGTCTGCAGAAATCTACAATGGGGAAAGTGAACTGACATGGGCAGCAGGCATCCACAATGGAGAAACTGAACTGTGACAGTCAGGAGGAGTCTACAACAAGGAAACTGAACTGTGACCGTCTGGAGAAGTCTACAACATGGAAACTGAACTGTGACAGTCTGGAGAAGTCTACAATGGGGAAACTGAACTGTGACAGTCTGGAGAAGTCTACAATGGGGAAACTGAACTGTGACTGTATGGAGAAGTCCACAGTGAGGAAACTGAACTGTGACAGTCAGGAGAAGTCTACAATGAGGAAGCCGAACTGTGACAGTCTGGAGAAGTCCACAATGGGGAAACTGAACTGTCCCTGTCAGGAGGCGTCTACAATGGGGAAACTCAACTGTGACAGTCAGGAGAAGTCTACAATGAGGAAACTGATCTGTGACAATCAGGAGACATCTACAATGAGGAAACTCAACTGTGACGGTCAGGAGGCGTCTACAATGAGGAAACAGAACTGTGACTGTCAGGAGGCGTCTACAGTGGGAAAACTGAACAGTGACAGTCAGGAGGCATCTATAATGGGGAAACTGAACTGTGACAGTCTGGAGAAATCTACAATGGGGAAACTGAACTGTGGCAGTCTGGAGGAGTCTACAATGGGGAAAGTGAACTGTGACAGTCAGGAGAAGTCTACAATGGGGAAACTGAACTGTGACAGTCAGGAGAAGTCTACAATGGGGAAACTGAACTGTGACACTCTGGAGAAGTTTATAATTGGGAAACTGAACTGTGACTGTCTGGAGCAGTCTACAATGGGGAAACCGAACTGTGACAGTCAGGAGAAGTCTACAATGGGGAAATTGAACTGTGACAGTCTGGAGAAATCTACAATGGGGAAAGTGAACTGTGACGGGCAGGAGGCATCCACAATGGAGAAACTGAACTGTGACAGTCAGGAGGAGTCTACAACGAGGAAACTGAACTGTGACCGTCTGGAGAAGTCTACAACATGGAAACTGAACTGTGACAGTCAGGAGGTGTCTACAATGAAGAAACTGAACTGTGACAGTCAGGAGAAGTCTACAATGGGGAAACTGAACTGTGACAGTCTGGAGAAGTCTACAGTGAGGAAACTGAACTGTGACAGTCAGGAGAAGTCTACAATGAGGAAACTGCACTGTGACAGTCTGTGGGAGTCTACAATGGAGAAAGTGAACTGTGACAGTCTGGAGAAGTTTATAATGGGGAAACTGAACTGTGACCGTCTGGAGAAGTCTACAACATGGAAACTGAACTGTGACAGTCAGGAGGCGTCTACAATGAAGAAACTGAACTGTGACAGTCAGGAGAAGTCTACAATGGGGAAACTGAACTGTGACAGTATGGAAAGTATACAATGGGGAAACTGAAATGTGACAGTCAGGAGAAGTCTGCAATGGGGAAACTGAAGTGTGACACTCTGGAGAAGTCTACAATGGGGAAACTGAACTGTGACAGTCTGGAGGAGTATACAATGGGGAAACTGAAGTGTGACAGTCAGGAGGCATCTACAATGGGGAAACTGAATTGTGACAGTCAGGAGGCGTCTACAATGGGGAAACTGAACTGTGACAGTCTGGAGAAGTCTACACTGGGGAAACTGAACTGTGACAGTCTGGAAAAGTTTACAGTGGGGAAACTGAACTGTGACAGTCTGGAGAAGTCTGCAATGAGGAAACTGAACTGTGACAGTCAGGAAGCGTCTACTATGGGGAAACGGAACTGTGATGGGAAGGAGGCGTCTACAATGTGGAAACAGAACTGTGATGGTGAGGAGGCGTCTACAATGAGGAAACAGAACTGTGACGGTCAGGAGGCGTCTACAATGAGGAAACTGCACTGTGACAGTCTGGAGAAGTCTACAATGAGGAAACTGAACTGTGACAGTCAGGAGGCGTCTACAATGAGGAAACTGAAATGTGACAGTCAGGAGAAGTCTACAATGCGGAAACTGAACTGTGACTGTCTGGAGAAGTATACAATGGGGAAACTGAACTGTGACAGTCAGGAGAAATCTACAATGGGGAAACTGAACTGTGACACTCTGGAGAAGTCTACAATGGGGAAACTGAATTCTGACGGTCAGGAGGCATCCACAACAGTGAAACTGAACTGTGACAGTCAGGAGAAGTCTACAATGGGGAATTGAACAGTGACAGTCTGGAGAAATCTACAATGGGGAAAGTGAACTGTGACGGGCAGGAGGCATCCACAATGGAGAAACTGAACTGTGACAGTCAGGAGGAGTCTACAACGAGGAAACTGAACTGTGACCGTCTGGAGAAGTCTACAACATGGAAACTGAACTGTGACAGTCAGGAGGCGTCTACAATGGGGAAACTGAACTGTGACAGTATGGAAAGTATACAATGAGGAAACTGATCTGTGACAGTCAGGAGAAGTCTACAATGGGGAAACTGAACTGTGACACTCTGGAGAAGTCTACAATGGGGAAACTGAACTGTGACAGTCTGGAGGATTATACAATGGGAAACTGAACTGTGACAGTCAGGAGAAGTCTACAATGGGGAAACTGATCTGTGACAGTCTGGAGAAGTCTACAATGGGGAAACTGAACTGTGATGGTCAGGAGGCGTCTACAATGGGAAACTGAACTGTTACAGTCAGGAGAAGTCTACAATGAGGACACAGAACTGTGACAGTCAGGAGGCGTCTGCAGTGGGGAAACTGAACAGTGACAGTCAGGAGGCATCTACAATGGGGAAACTGAACTGTGACAGTCAGGAGGTATCAACAAGGGGGAAACTGAACTGTGACATTCTGGAGAAGTCTACACTGGGGAAACTGAACTGTGACAGTCTGGAAAAGTTTACAGTGGGGAAACTGAACTGTGACAGTCTGGAGAAGTCTGCAATGAGGAAACTGAACTGTGACAGTCCGGAAGCGTCTAATATGGGGAAACGGAACTGTGATGGGGAGGAGGCGTCTACAATGAGGAAACTGCACTGTGACAGTCTGGAGGCGTCTACAATGAGGAAACTGAACTGTGACAGTCAGGAGGCGCCTACAATGAGGAAACTGAACTGTGACAGTCAGGAGAAGTCTACATTTCGGAAACTGAACTGTGACACTATGGAAAGTATACAATGAGGAAACTGAACTGTGACAGTCAGGAGAAGTCTACAATGGGGAAACTGAACTGTGACACTCTGGAGAAGTCTACAATGGGGTAACTGAACTGTGACAGTCTGGAGGATTATACAATGGGGAAACTGAACTGTGACAGTCAGGAGAAGTCTACAATGGGGAAACTGATCTGTGACAGTCTGGAGAAGTCTACAATGGGGAAACTGAACTGTGATGGTCAGGAGGCGTCTACAATGGGAAACTGAACTGTTACAGTATGGAGAAGTCCACAATGGGGAAACTGAACTGTGACAGTCAGGAGAAGTCTACAATGAGGACACAGAACTGTGACAGTCAGGAGGCGTCTGCAGTGGGGAAACTGAACAGTGACAGTCAGGAGGCATCTACAATGGGGAAACTGAACTGTGACAGTCAGGAGGTATCAACAAGGGGGAAACTGAACTGTGACATTCTGGAGAAGTCTACACTGGGGAAACTGAACTGTGACAGTCTGGAAAAGTTTACAGTGGGGAAACTGAACTGTGACAGTCTGGAGAAGTCTGCAATGAGGAAACTGAACTGTGACAGTCCGGAAGCGTCTACTATGGGGAAACGGAACTGTGATGGGGAGGAGGCGTCTACAATGAGGAAACTGCACTGTGACAGTCTGGAGGCGTCTACAATGAGGAAACTGAACTGTGACAGTCAGGAGGCGCCTACAATGAGGAAACTGAACTGTGACAGTCAGGAGAAGTCTACATTGCGGAAACTGAACTGTGACAGTCTGGAGAAGTATACAATGGGGAAACTGAACTGTGACAGTCAGGAGAAGTCTACAATGGTGAAACTGAACTGTGACAGTCAGGAGAAGTCTACAATGAGGAAGCTGAACTGTGACAGTCTGGAGGCGTCTACAGTGGGGAAACTGAACAGTGACAGTCAGGAGGCATCTACAATGGGGAAACTGAATTGTGACAGTAAGGAGGCGTCTACAATGGGGAAACTGAACTGTGACAGTCTGGAGAAGTCTACACTGGGGAAACTGAACTGTGACAGTCTGGAAAAGTTTACATTGGGGAAACTGAACTGTGACAGTCTGGAGAAGTCTGCAATGAGGAAACTGAACTGTGACAGTCAGGAAGCGTCTACTATGGGGAAACGGAACTGTGATGGGAAAGAGGCGTCTACAATGTGGAAACAGAACTGTGATGGTGAGGAGGCGTCTACAATGAGGAAACTGAACTGTGACAGTCTGGAGAAGTCTACAATGAGGAAACTGAACTGTGACAGTCAGGAGGCGTCTACAATGAGGAAACTGAAATGTGACAGTCAGGAGAAGTCTACAATGCGGAAACTGAAATGTGACAGTCAGGAGAAGTCTACAATGCGGAAACTGAACTGTGACTGTCGGGAGAAGTATACAATGGGGAAACTGAACTGTGACAGTCAGGAGAAGTCTACAATGGTGAAACTGAACTGTGACAGTCAGGAGGAGTCTACAACGAGGAAACTGAACTGTGACCTTCTGGAGAAGTCTACAACATGGAAACTGAACTGTGACAGTCAGGAGGCGTCTACAATGGGGAAACTGAACTGTGACAGTCAGGAGAAGTCTACAATGGGGAAACTGAACTGTGACAGTCAGGAGAGGTCTACAACGAGGAAACTGAACTGTGACATTCAAGGGAAGTCTACAACGAGGAAACTGAACTGTGACAGTCTGGAGAAGTCTACAGTGAGGAAACTGAACTGTGACAGTCAGGAGAGGTCTACAACGAGGAAACTGAACTGTGACAGTCTGGAGAAGTCTACAGTGAGGAAACTGAACTGTGACAGTCAGGAGAAGTCTACAATGAGGAAACTGCACTGTGACAGTCTGGAGAAGTCTACAATGGGGAAACTGAACTGTGACAGTATGGAGAAGTCTACAATGGGGAAACTGAACTGTGACGGTCAAGAGAAGTCTACAATGAGGAAACAGAACTGTGACAGTCAGGAGGCGTCTACAGTGGGGAAACTGAACGGTGACCGTCAGGAGGCATCTACAATGGGGAAACAGAACTGTGACAGTCAGGAGGAATCTACAATGGGGAAAGTGAACTGTGACAGTCTGGAGAAATCTACAATGGGGAAAGTGAACTGTGACGGGCAGGAGGCATCCACAATGGAGAAACTGAACTGTGACAGTCAGGAGAAGTCTACAATGGGGAAACTGAACTGTGACAGTATGGAAAGTAGGCAATGGGGAAACTGAACTGTGACAGTCAGGAGAAGTCTACAATGGGGAAACTGAACTGTGACACTCTGGAGAAGTCTACAATGGGGAAACTGAATTGTGACAGTCAGGAGGCGTCTACAATGGGGAAACTGAACTGTGACAGTCTGGAGAAGTCTACACTGGGGAAACTGAACTGTGACAGTCTGGAAAAGTTTACAGTGGGGAAACTGAACTGTGACAGTCTGGAGAAGTCTGCAATGAGGAAACTGAACTGTGACAGTCAGGAAGCGTCTACTATGGGGAAACGGAACTGTGATGGGAAGGAGGCGTCTACAATGTGGAAACAGAACTGTGATGGTGAAGAGGCGTCTACAATGAGGAAACTGAACTGTGACAGTCTGGAGAAGTCTACAATGAGGAAACTGAACTGTGACAGTCAGGAGGCGTCTACAATGAGGAAACTGAAATGTGACAGTCAGGAGAAGTCTACAATGCGGAAACTGAAATGTGACAGTCAGGAGAAGTCTACAATGCGGAAACTGAACTGTGACTGTCTGGAGAAGTATACAATGGGGAAACTGAACTGTGACAGTCAGGAGAAGTCTACAATGGTGAAACTGAACTGTGACAGTCAGGAGAAGTCTACAATGAGGAAGCTGAACTGTGACAGTCTGGAGGAGTCTACAATGGGGAAACTGAACAGTGACAGTCAGGAGAAGTCTACAATGGGGAAATTGAACTGCGACAGTCTGGAGAAATCTACAATGGGGAAAGTGAACTGACATGGGCAGCAGGCATCCACAATATAGAAACTGAACTGTGACAGTCAGGAGGAGTCTACAACAAGGAAACTGAACTGTGACCGTCTGGAGAAGTCTACAACATGGAAACTGAACTGTGACAGTCTGGAGAAGTCTACAATGGGGAAACTGAACTGTGACAGTCTGGAGAAGTCTACAATGGGGAAACTGAACTGTGACTGTATGGAGAAGTCCACAGTGACGAAACTGAACTGTGACAGTCAGGTGAAGTCTACAATGAGGAAGCCGAACTGTGACAGTCTGGAGAAGTCCACAATGGGGAATCTGAACTGTCACTGTCAGGAGGCGTCTACAATGGGGAAACTCAACTGTGACAGTCAGGAGAAGTCTACAATGATGAAACTGATCTGTGACAATCAGGAGACATCTAAAATGAGGAAACTCAACTGTGACGGTCAGGAGGCGTCTACAATGAGTTAACAGAACTGTGACTGTCAGGAGGCGTCTACAGTGGGAAAACTGAACAGTGACAGTCAGGAGGCATCTACAATGGGGAAACTGAACTGTGACAGTCAGGAGGTATCAACAAGGGGGAAACTGAACTGTGACATTCTGGAGAAGTCTACACTGGGGAAACTGAACTGTGACAGTCTGGAAAAGTTTACAGTGGGGAAACTGAACTGTGACAGTCTGGAGAAGTCTGCAATGAGGAAACTGAACTGTGACAGTCCGGAAGCGTCTACTATGGGGAAACGGAACTGTGATGGGGAGGAGGCGTCTACAATGAGGAAACTGCACTGTGACAGTCTGGAGGCGTCTACAATGAGGAAACTGAACTGTGACAGTCAGGAGGCGCCTACAATGAGGAAACTGAACTGTGACAGTCAGGAGAAGTCTACATTGCGGAAACTGAACTGTGACAGTCTGGAGAAGTATACAATGGGGAAACTGAACTGTGACAGTCAGGAGAAGTCTACAATGGTGAAACTGAACTGTGACAGTCAGGAGAAGTCTACAATGAGGAAGCTGAACTGTGACAGTCTGGAGGCGTCTACAGTGGGGAAACTGAACAGTGACAGTCAGGAGGCATCTACAATGGGGAAACTGAATTGTGACAGTCAGGAGGCGTCTACAATGGGGAAACTGAACTGTGACAGTCTGGAGAAGTCTACACTGGGGAAACTGAACTGTGACAGTCTGGAAAAGTTTACATTGGGGAAACTGAACTGTGACAGTCTGGAGAAGTCTGCAATGAGGAAACTGAACTGTGACAGTCAGGAAGCGTCTACTATGGGGAAACGGAACTGTGATGGGAAGGAGGCGTCTACAATGTGGAAACAGAACTGTGATGGTGAGGAGGCGTCTACAATGAGGAAACTGAACTGTGACAGTCTGGAGAAGTCTACAATGAGGAAACTGAACTGTGACAGTCAGGAGGCGTCTACAATGAGGAAACTGAAATGTGACAGTCAGGAGAAGTCTACAATGCGGAAACTGAAATGTGACAGTCAGGAGAAGTCTACAATGCGGAAACTGAACTGTGACTGTCTGGAGAAGTATACAATGGGGAAACTGAACTGTGACAGTCAGGAGAAGTCTACAATGGTGAAACTGAACTGTGACAGTCAGGAGAAGTCTACAACGAGGAAACTGAACTGTGACCGTCTGGAGAAGTCTACAACATGGAAACTGAACTGTGACAGTCAGGAGGCGTCTACAATGGGGAAACTGAACTGTGACAGTCAGGAGAAGTCTACAATGGGGAAACTGAACTGTGACAGTCAGGAGAGGTCTACAACGAGGAAACTGAACTGTGACATTCAGGGGAAGTCTACAACGAGGAAACTGAACTGTGACAGTCTGGAGAAGTCTACAGTGAGGAAACTGAACTGTGACAGTCAGGAGAGGTCTACAACGAGGAAACTGAACTGTGACAGTCTGGAGAAGTCTACAGTGAGGAAACTGAACTGTGACAGTCAGGAGAAGTCTACAATGAGGAAACTGCACTGTGACAGTCTGGAGAAGTCTACAATGGGGAAACTGAACTGTGACAGTATGGAGAAGTCTACAATGGGGAAACTGAACTGTGACGGTCAAGAGAAGTCTACAATGAGGAAACAGAACTGTGACAGTCAGGAGGCGTCTACAGTGGGGAAACTGAACGGTGACCGTCAGGAGGCATCTACAATGGGGAAACAGAACTGTGACAGTCAGGAGGAGTCTACAATGGGGAAAGTGAACTGTGACAGTCTGGAGAAATCTACAATGGGGAAAGTGAACTGTGACGGGCAGGAGGCATCCACAATGGAGAAACTGAACTGTGACAGTCAGGAGAAGTCTACAATGGGGAAACTGAACTGTGACAGTATGGAAAGTAGGCAATGGGGAAACTGAACTGTGACAGTCAGGAGAAGTCTACAATGGGGAAACTGAACTGTGACACTCTGGAGAAGTCTACAATGGGGAAACTGAATTGTGACAGTCAGGAGGCGTCTACAATGGGGAAACTGAACTGTGACAGTCTGGAGAAGTCTACACTGGGGAAACTGAACTGTGACAGTCTGGAAAAGTTTACAGTGGGGAAACTGAACTGTGACAGTCTGGAGAAGTCTGCAATGAGGAAACTGAACTGTGACAGTCAGGAAGCGTCTACTATGGGGAAACGGAACTGTGATGGGAAGGAGGCGTCTACAATGTGGAAACAGAACTGTGATGGTGAGGAGGCGTCTACAATGAGGAAACTGAACTGTGACAGTCTGGAGAAGTCTACAATGAGGAAACTGAACTGTGACAGTCAGGAGGCGTCTACAATGAGGAAACTGAAATGTGACAGTCAGGAGAAGTCTACAATGCGGAAACTGAAATGTGACAGTCAGGAGAAGTCTACAATGCGGAAACTGAACTGTGACTGTCTGGAGAAGTATACAATGGGGAAACTGAACTGTGACAGTCAGGAGATGTCTACAATGGTGAAACTGAACTGTGACAGTCAGGAGAAGTCTACAATGAGGAAGCTGAACTGTGACAGTCTGGAGGAGTCTACAATGGGGAAACTGAACAGTGACAGTCAGGAGAAGTCTACAATGGGGAAATTGAACTGCGACAGTCTGGAGAAATCTACAATGGGGAAAGTGAACTGACATGGGCAGCAGGCATCCACAATATAGAAACTGAACTGTGACAGTCAGGAGGAGTCTACAACAAGGAAACTGAACTGTGACCGTCTGGAGAAGTCTACAACATGGAAACTGAACTGTGACAGTCTGGAGAAGTCTACAATGGGGAAACTGAACTGTGACAGTCTGGAGAAGTCTACAATGGGGAAACTGAACTGTGACTGTATGGAGAAGTCCACAGTGAGGAAACTGAACTGTGACAGTCAGGTGAAGTCTACAGTGGGAAAACTGAACAGTGACAGTCAGGAGGCATCTACAATGGGGAAACTGAACTGTGACAGTCAGGAGACGTCTACAGTGGGAAAACTGAACAGTGACAGTCAGGAGGCATCTACAATGGGGAAACTGAACTGTGACAGTCAGGAGACGTCTGCAATGGGGAAACTGAACCGTGACAGTCTGGAGGAGTCTACAATGGGGAAACTGAACTGTGACACTCTGGAGAAATCTACAATGGGGAAACTGAACTGTGGCAGTCTGGAGGAGTCTACAATGGGGAAAGTGAACTGTGACAGTCAGGAGAAGTCTACAAGAGGAGACTGAACTGTGGCAGTCTGGAGGAGTCTACAATGGAGAAACTGAACTGTGACAGTCAGGAGGCATCTACAATGGGGAAAGTGAACTGTGACAGTCCTGAGAAGTCTACAATGAGGAAGCTGAACTGTGACAGGTTGGAGAAGTCTACAATGGGGAAACTGAACTGTGACAGTCAGGAGAAGTCTACAATGGGGAAACTGAACTGTGACATTGAGGGGAAGTCTACAACGAGGAAACTGAACTGTGACAGTCTGGAGAAGTCTACAGTGAGGAAACTGAACTGTGACAGTCAGGAGAGGTCTACAACGAGGAAACTGAACTGTGACAGTCTGGAGAAGTCTACAATGAGGAAACTGCACTGTGACAGTCTGGAGAAGTCTACAATGGGGAAACTGAACTGTGACGGTCAAGAGAAGTCTACAATGAGGAAACAGAACTGTGACAGTCAGGAGGCGTCTACAGTGGGGAAACTGAACGGTGACCGTCAGGAGGCATCTAAAATGAGGAAACAGAACTGTGACAGTCAGGAGGAGTCTACAATGGGGAAAGTGAACTGTGACAGTCTGGAGAAATCTACAATGGGGAAAGTGAACTGTGACGGGCAGGAGGCATCCACAATGGAGAAACTGAACTGTGACAGTCAGGAGAAGTCTACAATGGGGAAACTGAACTGTGACAGTATGGAAAGTAGACAATGGGGAAACTGAACTGTGACAGTCAGGAGAAGTCTACAATGGGGAAACTGAACTGTGACACTCTGCAGAAGTCTACAATGGGGAAACTGAACTGTGACAGTCAGGAGGCGTCTACAGTGGGGAAACTGAACTGTGACAGTCAGGAGAAGTCTACAATGGGGAATTGAACAGTGACAGTCTGGAGAAATCTACAATGGGGAAAGTGAACTGTGACGGGCAGGAGGTATCCACAATGGAGAAACTGAACTGTGACAGTCAGGAGGAGTCTACAACGAGGAAACTGAACTGTGACCGTCTGGAGAAGTCTACAACATGGAAACTGAACTGTGACAGTCAGGAGGCGTCTACAATGGGGAAACTGAACTGTGACAGTCAGGAGAAGTCTACAATGGGGAAACTGAACTGTGACAGTCAGGAGAGGTCTACAACGAGGAAACTGAACTGTGACATTCAGGGGAAGTCTACAACGAGGAAACTGAACTGTGACAGTCTGGAGAAGTCTACAGTGAGGAAACTGAACTGTGACAGTCAGGAGAGGTCTACAACGAGGAAACTGAACTGTGACAGTCTGGAGAAGTCTACAGTGAGGAAACTGAACTGTGACAGTCAGGAGAAGTCTACAATGAGGAAACTGCACTGTGACAGTCTGGAGAAGTCTACAATGGGGAAACTGAACTGTGACAGTATGGAGAAGTCTACAATGGGGAAACTGAACTGTGACGGTCAAGAGAAGTCTACAATGAGGAAACAGAACTGTGACAGTCAGGAGGCGTCTACAGTGGGGAAACTGAACGGTGACCGTCAGGAGGCATCTACAATGGGGAAACAGAACTGTGACAGTCAGGAGGAGTCTACAATGGGGAAAGTGAACTGTGACAGTCTGGAGAAATCTACAATGGGGAAAGTGAACTGTGACGGGCAGGAGGCATCCACAATGGAGAAACTGAACTGTGACAGTCAGGAGAAGTCTACAATGGGGAAACTGAACTGTGACAGTATGGAAAGTAGGCAATGGGGAAACTGAACTGTGACAGTCAGGAGAAGTCTACAATGGGGAAACTGAACTGTGACACTCTGGAGAAGTCTACAATGGGGAAACTGAATTCTGACGGTCAGGAGGCATCCACAACAGTGAAACTGAACTGTGACAGTCAGGAGAAGTCTACAATGGGGAATTGAACAGTGACAGTCTGGAGAAATCTACAATGGGGAAAGTGAACTGTGACGGGCTGGAGGCATCCACAATGGAGAAACTGAACTGTGACAGTCAGGAGGAGTCTACAACGAGGAAACTGAACTGTGACCGTCTGGAGAAGTCTACAACATGGAAACTGAACTGTGACAGTCAGGAGGCGTCTACAATGGGGAAACTGAACTGTGACAGTCAGGAGAAGTCTACAATGGGGAAACTGAACTGTGACAGTATGGAAAGTATACAATGAGGAAACTGAACTGTGACAGTCAGGAGAAGTCTACAATGGGGAAACTGAACTGTGACACTCTGGAGAAGTCTACAATGGGGAAAATGATCTGTGACAGTCTGGAGAAGTCTACAATGGGGAAACTGAACTGTGATGGTCAGGAGGCGTCTACAATGGGAAACTGAACTGTTACAGTATGGAGAAGTCTACAATGGGGAAACTGAACTGTGACAGTCTGGAGGCGTCTACAATGAGGAAACTGAACTGTGACAGTCTGGAGGCGTCTACAGTGGGGAAACTGAACAGTGACAGTCAGGAGGCATCTACAATGGGGAAACTGAATTGTGACAGTCAGGAGGCGTCTACAATGGGGAAACTGAACGGTGACCGTCAGGAGGCATCTACAATGAGGAAACAGAACTGTGACAGTCAGGAGGAGTCTACAATGGGGAAAGTGAACTGTGACAGTCTGGAGAAATCTACAATGGGGAAAGTGAACTGTGACGGGCAGGAGGCATTCACAATGGAGAAACTGAACTGTGACAGTCAGGAGAAGTCTACAATGGGGAAACTGAACTGTGACAGTATGGAAAGTAGACAATGGGGAAACTGAACTGTGACAGTCAGGAGAAGTCTACAATGGGGAAACTGAACTGTGACACTCTGGAGAAGTCTACAATGGGGAAACTGAACTGTGACAGTCAGGAGGCGTCTACAGTGGGGAAACTGAACTGTGACAGTCAGGAGAAGTCTACAATGGGGAATTGAACAGTGACAGTCTGGAGAAATCTACAATGGGGAAAGTGAACTGTGACGGGCAGGAGGTATCCACAATGGAGAAACTGAACTGTGACAGTCAGGAGGAGTCTACAACGAGGAAACTGAACTGTGACCGTCTGGAGAAGTCTACAACATGGAAACTGAACTGTGACAGTCAGGAGGCGTCTACAATGGGGAAACTGAACTGTGACAGTCAGGAGAAGTCTACAATGGGGAAACTGAACTGTGACAGTCAGGAGAGGTCTACAACGAGGAAACTGAACTGTGACATTCAGGGGAAGTCTACAACGAGGAAACTGAACTGTGACAGTCTGGAGAAGTCTACAGTGAGGAAACTGAACTGTGACAGTCAGTAGAGGTCTACAACGAGGAAACTGAACTGTGACAGTCTGGAGAAGTCTACAGTGAGGAAACTGAACTGTGACAGTCAGGAGAAGTCTACAATGAGGAAACTGCACTGTGACAGTCTGGAGAAGTCTACAATGGGGAAACTGAACTGTGACAGTATGGAGAAGTCTACAATGGGGAAACTGAACTGTGACGGTCAAGAGAAGTCTACAATGAGGAAACAGAACTGTGACAGTCAGGAGGCGTCTACAGTGGGGAAACTGAACGGTGACCGTCAGGAGGCATCTACAATGGGGAAACAGAACTGTGACAGTCAGGAGGAGTCTACAATGGGGAAAGTGAACTGTGACAGTCTGGAGAAATCTACAATGGGGAAAGTGAACTGTGACGGGCAGGAGGCATCCACAATGGAGAAACTGAACTGTGACAGTCAGGAGAAGTCTACAATGGGGAAACTGAACTGTGACAGTATGGAAAGTAGGCAATGGGGAAACTGAACTGTGACAGTCAGGAGAAGTCTACAATGGGGAAACTGAACTGTGACACTCTGGAGAAGTCTACAATGGGGAAACTGAATTCTGACGGTCAGGAGGCATCCACAACAGTGAAACTGAACTGTGACAGTCAGGAGGAGTCTACAACGAGGAAACTGAACTGTGACCGTCTGGAGAAGTCTACAACATGGAAACTGAACTGTGACAGTCAGGAGGCGTCTACAATGGGGAAACTGAACTGTGACAGTCAGGAGAAGTCTACAATGGGGAAACTGAACTGTGACAGTATGGAAAGTAGGCAATGGGGAAACAGAACTGTGACAGTCAGGAGAAGTCTACAATGGGGAATTGAACAGTGACAGTCTGGAGAAATCTACAATGGGGAAAGTGAACTGTGACGGGCTGGAGGCATCCACAATGGAGAAACTGAACTGTGACAGTCAGGAGGAGTCTACAACGAGGAAACTGAACTGTGACCGTCTGGAGAAGTCTACAACATGGAAACTGAACTGTGACAGTCAGGAGGCGTCTACAATGGGGAAACTGAACTGTGACAGTCAGGAGAAGTCTACAATGGGGAAACTGAACTGTGACAGTATGGAAAGTATACAATGAGGAAACTGAACTGTGACAGTCAGGAGAAGTCTACAATGGGGAAACTGAACTGTGACACTCTGGAGAAGTCTACAATGGGGAAAATGATCTGTGACAGTCTGGAGAAGTCTACAATGGGGAAACTGAACTGTGATGGTCAGGAGGCGTCTACAATGGGAAACTGAACTGTTACAGTATGGAGAAGTCTACAATGGGGAAACTGAACTGTGACAGTCTGGAGGCGTCTACAATGAGGAAACTGAACTGTGACAGTCTGGAGGCGTCTACAGTGGGGAAACTGAACAGTGACAGTCAGGAGGCATCTACAATGGGGAAACTGAATTGTGACAGTCAGGAGGCGTCTACAATGGGGAAACTGAACTGTGACAGTCTGGAGAAGTCTACACTGGGGAAACTGAACTGTGACAGTCTGGAAAAGTTTACAGTGGGGAAACAGAACTGTGACAGTCTGGAGAAGTCTGCAATGAGGAAACTGAACTGTGACAGTCAGGAAGCGTCTACTATGAGGAAACTGAAATGTGACAGTCAGGAGAAGTCTACAATGCGGAAACTGAACTGTGACTGTCTGGAGAAGTATACAAAGGGGAAACTGAACTGTGACAGTCAGGAGAAGTCTACAATGGTGAAACTGAACTGTGACAGTCAGGAGAAGTCTACAATGAGGAAGCTGAACTGTGACAGTCTGGAGGAGTCTACAATGGGGAAACTGAACTGTGACAGTCAGGAGAAGTCTACAATGGGGAAATTGAACTGCGACAGTCTGGAGAAATCTACAATGGGGAAAGTGAACTGACATGGGCAGCAGGCATCCACAATGGAGAAACTGAACTGTGACAGTCAGGAGGAGTCTACAACAAGGAAACTGAACTGTGACCGTCTGGAGAAGTCTACAACATGGAAACTGAACTGTGACAGTCTGGAGAAGTCTGCAATGGGGAAACTGAACTGTGACAGTCTGGAGAAGTCTACAATGGGGAAACTGAACTGTGACTGTATGGAGAAGTCCACAGTGAGGAAACTGAACTGTGACAGTCAGGAGAAGTCTACAATGAGGAAGCCGAACTGTGACAGTCTGGAAAAGTCCACAATGGGGAAACTGAACTGTCCCTGTCAGGAGGCGTCTACAATGGGGAAACTCAACTGTGACAGTCAGGAGAAGTCCACAATGAGGAAACTGATCTGTGACAATCAGGAGACATCTACAATGAGGAAACTCAACTGTGACGGTCAGGAGGCGTCTACAATGAGGAAACAGAACTGTGACTGTCAGGAGGCGTCTACAGTGGGAAAACTGAACAGTGACAGTCAGGAGGCATCTACAATGGGGAAACTGAACTGTGACAGTCAGGAGACGTCTGCAATGGGGAAACTGAACCGTGACAGTCTGGAGGAGTCTACAATGGGGAAACTGAACTGTGACACTCTGGAGAAATCTACAATGGGGAAACTGAACTGTGGCAGTCTGGAGGAGTCTACAATGGGGAAAGTGAACTGTGACAGTCAGGAGAAGTCTACAATGGGGAAACTGAACTGTGACAGTCAGGAGAAGTCTACAATGGGGAAACTGAACTGTGACACTCTGGAGAAGTTTATAATTGGGAAACTGAACTGTGACTGTCTGGAGCAGTCTACAATGGGGAAACTGAACTGTGACAGTCAGGAGAAGTCTACAATGGGGAAATTGAACTGTGACAGTCTGGAGAAATCTACAATGGGGAAAGTGAACTGTGACGGGCAGGAGGCATCCACAATGGAGAAACTGAACTGTGACAGTCAGGAGGAGTCTACAACGAGGAAACTGAACTGTGACCGTCTGGAGAAGTCTGCAACATGGAAACTGAACTGTGACAGTCAGGAGGTGTCTACAATGAAGAAACTGAACTGTGACAGTCAGGAGAAGTCTACAATGGGGAAACTGAACTGTGACAGTATGGAAAGTAGACAATGGGGAAACTGAACTGTGACAGTCAGGAGAAGTCTACAATGGGGAAACTGAACTGTGACACTCTGGAGAAGTCTACAGTGAGGAAACTGAACTGTGACCGTCAGGAGAGGTCTACAAAGAGGAAACTGAACTGTGACAGTCTGGAGAAGTCTACAGTGAGGAAACTGAACTGTGACAGTCAGGAGAAGTCTACAATGAGGAAACTGCACTGTGACAGTCTGTGGGAGTCTACAATGGGGAAAGTGAACTGTGACACTCTGGAGAAGTTTATAATGGGGAAACTGAACTGTGACCGTCTGGAGAAGTCTACAACATGGAAACTGAACTGTGACAGTCAGGAGGCGTCTACAATGAAGAAACTGAACTGTGACAGTCAGGAGAAGTCTACAATGGGGAAACTGAACTGTGACAGTATGGAAAGTATACAATGGGGAAACTGAACTGTGACAGTCAGGAGAAGTCTGCAATGGGGAAACTGAACTGTGACACTCTGGAGAAGTCTACAATGGGGAAACTGAACTGTGACAGTCTGGAGGAGTATACAATGGGGAAACTGAACTGTGACAGTCAGGAGGCATCTACAATGGGGAAACTGAATTGTGACAGTCAGGAGGCGTCTACAATGGGGAAACTGAACTGTGACAGTCTGGAGAAGTCTACACTGGGGAAACTGAACTGTGACAGTCTGGAAAAGTTTACAGTGGGGAAACTGAACTGTGACAGTCTGGAGAAGTCTGCAATGAGGAAACTGAACTGTGACAGTCAGGAAGCGTCTACTATGGGGAAACGGAACTGTGATGGGAAGGAGGCGTCTACAATGTGGAAACAGAACTGTGATGGTGAGGAGGCGTCTACAATGAGGAAACAGAACTGTGACGGTCAGGAGGCGTCTACAATGAGGAAACTGCACTGTGACAGTCTGGAGAAGTCTACAATGAGGAAACTGAACTGTGACAGTCAGGAGGCGTCTACAATGAGGAAACTGAAATGTGACAGTCAGGAGAAGTCTACAATGCGGAAACTGAACTGTGACTGTCTGGAGAAGTATACAATGGGGAAACTGAACAGTGACAGTCAGGAGAAATCTACAATGGGGAAACTGAACTGTGACACTCTGGAGAAGTCTACAATGGGGAAACTGAATTCTGACGGTCAGGAGGCATCCACAACAGTGAAACTGAACTGTGACAGTCAGGAGAAGTCTACAATGGGGAATTGAACAGTGACAGTCTGGAGAAATCTACAATGGGGAAAGTGAACTGTGACGGGCAGGAGGCATCCACAATGGAGAAACTGAACTGTGACAGTCAGGAGGAGACTACAACGAGGAAACTGAACTGTGACCGTCTGGAGAAGTCTACAACATGGAAACTGAACTGTGACAGTCAGGAGGCGTCTACAATGGGGAAACTGAACTGTGACAGTATGGAAAGTATACAATGAGGAAACTGAACTGTGACAGTCAGGAGAAGTCTACAATGGGGAAACTGAACTGTGACACTCTGGAGAAGTCTACAATGGGGAAACTGAACTGTGACAGTCTGGAGGATTATACAATGGGGAAACTGAACTGTGACAGTCAGGAGAAGTCTACAATGGGGAAACTGATCTGTGACGGTCTGGAGAAGTCTACAATGGGGAAACTGAACTGTTACAGTCAGGAGAAGTCTACAATGAGGACACAGAACTGTGACAGTCAGGAGGCGTCTGCAGTGGGGAAACTGAACAGTGACAGTCAGGAGGCATCTACAATGGGGAAACTGAACTGTGACAGTCAGGAGGTATCAACAAGGGGGAAACTGAACTGTGACATTCTGGAGAAGTCTACACTGGGGAAACTGAACTGTGACAGTCTGGAAAAGTTTACAGTGGGGAAACTGAACTGTGACAGTCTGGAGAAGTCTGCAATGAGGAAACTGAACTGTGACAGTCCGGAAGCGTCTACTATGGGGAAACGGAACTGTGATGGGGAGGAGGCGTCTACAATGAGGAAACTGCACTGTGACAGTCTGGAGGCGTCTACAATGAGGAAACTGAACTGTGACAGTCAGGAGGCGCCTACAATGAGGAAACTGAACTGTGACAGTCAGGAGAAGTCTACATTGCGGAAACTGAACTGTGACAGTATGGAAAGTATAAAATGAGGAAACTGAACTGTGACAGTCAGGAGAAGTCTACAATGGGGAAACTGAACTGTGACACTCTGGAGAAGTCTACAATGGGGAAACTGAACTGTGACAGTCTGGAGGATTATACAATGGGGAAGCTGAACTGTGACAGTCAGGAGAAGTCTACAATGGGGAAACTGATCTGTGACAGTCTGGAGAAGTCTACAATGGGGAAACTGAACTGTGATGGTCAGGAGGCGTCTACAATGGGAAACTGAACTGTTACAGTATGGAGAAGTCTACAATGGGGAAACTGAACTGTGACAGTCAGGAGAAGTCTACAATGAGGACACAGAACTGTGACAGTCAGGAGGCGTCTGCAGTGGGGAAACTGAACAGTGACAGTCAGGAGGCATCTACAATGGGGAAACTGAACTGTGACAGTCAGGAGGTATCAACAAGGGGGAAACTGAACTGTGACATTCTGGAGAAGTCTACACTGGGGAAACTGAACTGTGACAGTCTGGAAAAGTTTACAGTGGGGAAACTGAACTGTGACAGTCTGGAGAAGTCTGCAATGAGGAAACTGAACTGTGACAGTCCGGAAGCGTCTACTATGGGGAAACGGAACTGTGATGGGGAGGAGGCGTCTACAATCAGGAAACTGCACTGTGACAGTCTGGAGGCGTCTACAATGAGGAAACTGAACTGTGACAGTCAGGAGGCGCCTACAATGAGGAAACTGAACTGTGACAGTCAGGAGAAGTCTACATTGCGGAAACTGAACTGTGACAGTCTGGAGAAGTATACAATGGGGAAACTGAACTGTGACAGTCAGGAGAAGTCTACAATGGTGAAACTGAACTGTGACAGTCAGGAGAAGTCTACAATGAGGAAGCTGAACTGTGACAGTCTGGAGGCGTCTACAGTGGGGAAACTGAACAGTGACAGTCAGGAGGCATCTACAATGGGGAAACTGAATTGTGACAGTCAGGAGGCGTCTACAATGGGGAAACTGAACTGTGACAGTCTGGAGAAGTCTACACTGGGGAAACTGAACTGTGACAGTCTGGAAAAGTTTACAGTGGGGAAACTGAACTGTGACAGTCTGGAGAAGTCTGCAATGAGGAAACTGAACTGTGACAGTCAGGAAGCGTCTACTATGGGGAAACGGAACTGTGATGGGAAGGAGGCGTCTACAATGTGGAAACAGAACTGTGATGGTGAGGAGGCGTCTACAATGAGGAAACTGAACTGTGACAGTCTGGAGAAGTCTACAATGAGGAAACTGAACTGTGACAGTCAGGAGGCGTCTACAATGAGGAAACTGAAATGTGACAGTCAAGAGAAGTCTACAATGCGGAAACTGAAATGTGACAGTCAGGAGAAGTCTACAATGCGGAAACTGAACTGTGACTGTCTGGAGAAGTATACAATGGGGAAACTGAACTGTGACAGTCAGGAGATGTCTACAATGGTGAAACTGAACTGTGACAGTCAGGAGAAGTCTACAATGAGGAAGCTGAACTGTGACAGTCTGGAGGAGTCTACAATGGGGAAACTGAACAGTGACAGTCAGGAGAAGTCTACAATGGGGAAATTGAACTGTGACAGTCTGGAGAAATCTACAATGGGGAAAGTGAACTGACATGGGCAGCAGGCATCCACAATGGAGAAACTGAACTGTGACAGTCAGGAGGAGTCTACAACAAGGAAACTGAACTGTGACCGTCTGGAGAAGTCTACAACATGGAAACTGAACTGTGACAGTCTGGAGAAGTCTACAATGGGGAAACTGAACTGTGACAGTCTGGAGAAGTCTACAATGGGGAAACTGAACTGTGACTGTATGGAGAAGTCCACAGTGAGGAAACTGAACTGTGACAGTCAGGAGAAGTCTACAATGAGGAAGCCGAACTGTGACAGTCTGGAGAAGTCCACAATGGGGAAACTGAACTGTCACTGTCAGGAGGCGTCTACAATGGGGAAACTCAACTGTGACAGTCAGGAGAAGTCTACAATGAGGAAACTGATCTGTGACAATCAGGAGACATCTACAATGAGGAAACTCAACTGTGACGGTCAGGAGGCGTCTACAATGAGGAAACAGAACTGTGACTGTCAGGAGGCGTCTACAGTGGGAAAACTGAACAGTGACAGTCAGGAGGCATCTACAATGGGGAAACTGAACTGTGACAGTCAGGAGACGTCTGCAATGGGGAAACTGAACCGTGACAGTCTGGAGGAGTCTACAATGGGGAAACTGAACTGTGACACTCTGGAGAAATCTACAATGGGGAAACTGAACTGTGGCAGTCTGGAGGAGTCTACAATGGGGAAAGTGAACTGTGACAGTCAGGAGAAGACTACAATGGGGAAACTGAACTGTGACAGTCAGGAGAAGTCTACAATGGGGAAACTGAACTGTGACACTCTGGAGAAGTTTATAATTGGGAAACTGAACTGTGACTGTCTGGAGCAGTCTACAATGGGGAAACTGAACTGTGACAGTCAGGAGAAGTCTACAATGGGGAAATTGAACTGTGACAGTCTGGAGAAATCTACAATGGGGAAAGTGAACTGTGACGGGCAGGAGGCATCCACAATGGAGAAACTGAACTGTGACAGTCAGGAGGAGTCTACAACGAGGAAACTGAACTGTGACCGTCTGGAGAAGTCTACAACATGGAAACTGAACTGTGACAGTCAGGAGGTGTCTACAATGAAGAAACGGAACTGTGACAGTCAGTAGAAGTCTACAATGGGGAAACTGAACTGTGACAGTATGGAAAGTAGACAATGGGGAAACTGAACTGTGACAGTCAGGAGAAGTCTACAATGAGGACACAGAACTGTGACAGTCAGGAGGCGTCTGCAGTGGGGAAACTGAACAGTGACAGTCAGGAGGCATCTACAATGGGGAAACTGAACTGTGACAGTCAGGAGGTATCAACAAGGGGGAAACTGAACTGTGACATTCTGGAGAAGTCTACACTGGGGAAACTGAACTGTGACAGTCAGGAGAAGTCTACAATGGGGAAACTGAACTGTGACAGTCTGGAGGCGTCTACAATGAGGAAACTGAACTGTGACAGTCAGGAGGCGCCTACAATGAGGAAACTGAACTGTGACAGTCAGGAGAAGTCTACATTGCGGAAACTGAACTGTGACAGTCTGGAGAAGTATACAATGGGGAAACTGAACTGTGACAGTCAGGAGAAGTCTACAATGGTGAAACTGAACTGTGACAGTCAGGAGAAGTCTACAATGAGGAAGCTGAACTGTGACAGTCTGGAGGCGTCTACAGTGGGGAAACTGAACAGTGACAGTCAGGAGGCATCTACAATGGGGAAACTGAATTGTGACAGTCAGGAGGCGTCTACAATGGGGAAACTGAACTGTGACAGTCTGGAGAAGTCTACACTGGGGAAACTGAACTGTGACAGTCTGGAAAAGTTTACAGTGGGGAAACTGAACTGTGACAGTCTGGAGAAGTCTGCAATGAGGAAACTGAACTGTGACAGTCAGGAAGCGTCTACTATGGGGAAACGGAACTGTGATGGGAAGGAGGCGTCTACAATGTGGAAACAGAACTGTGACAGTCTGGAGAAGTCTACAATGAGGAAACTGAACTGTGACAGTCTGGAGAAGTCTACAATGAGGAAACTGAACTGTGACAGTCAGGAGGCGTCTACAATGAGGAAACTGAAATGTGACAGTCAGGAGAAGTCTACAATGCGGAAACTGAAATGTGACAGTCAGGAGAAGTCTACAATGCGGAAACTGAACTGTGACTGTCTGGAGAAGTATACAATGGGGAAACTGAACTGTGACAGTCAGGAGAAGTCTACAATGAGGAAACTGACCTGTGACAGTCTGGAGAAGTCTACAATGAGGAAACTGAACTGTGACAGTCTGGAGAAGTCTACAATGAGGAAACTGAACTGTGACAGTCTGGAGAAGTCTACAATGAGGAAACTGAACTGTGACAGTCAGGAGGCGTCTACAATGAGGAAACTGAAATGTGACAGTCAGGAGAAGTCTACAATGCGGAAACTGAAATGTGACAGTCAGGAGAAGTCTACAATGCGGAAACTGAACTGTGACTGTCTGGAGAAGTATACAATGGGGAAACTGAACTGTGACAGTCAGGAGAAGTCTACAATGAGGACACAGAACTGTGACAGTCAGGAGGCTTCTGCAGTGAGGAAACTGAACAGTGACAGTCAGGAGGCATCTACAATGGGGAAACTGAACTGTGACAGTCAGGAGGTATCAACAAGGGGGAAACTGAACTGTGACATTCTGGAGAAGTCTACACTGGGGAAACTGAACTGTGACAGTCAGGAGAAGTCTACAATGGGGAAACTGAACTGTGACAGTCTGGAGGCGTCTACAATGAGGAAACTGAACTGTGACAGTCAGGAGGCGCCTACAATGAGGAAACTGAACTGTGACAGTCAGGAGAAGTCTACATTGCGGAAACTGAACTGTGACAGTCTGGAGAAGTATACAATGGGGAAACTGAACTGTGACAGTCAGGAGAAGTCTACAATGGTGAAACTGAACTGTGACAGTCAGGAGAAGTCTACAATGAGGAAGCTGAACTGTGACAGTCTGGAGGCGTCTACAGTGGGGAAACTGAACAGTGACAGTCAGGAGGCATCTACAATGGGGAAACTGAATTGTGACAGTCAGGAGGCGTCTACAATGGGGAAACTGAACTGTGACAGTCTGGAGAAGACTACACTGGGGAAACTGAACTGTGACAGTCTGGAAAAGTTTACAGTGGGGAAACTGAACTGTGACAGTCTGGAGAAGTCTGCAATGAGGAAACTGAACTGTGACAGTCAGGAAGCGTCTACTATGGGGAAACGGAACTGTGATGGGAAGGAGGCGTCTACAATGTGGAAACAGAACTGTGACAGTCTGGAGAAGTCTACAATGAGGAAACTGAACTGTGACAGTCTGGAGAAGTCTACAATGAGGAAACTGAACTGTGACAGTCAGGAGGCGTCTACAATGAGGAAACTGAAATGTGACAGTCAGGAGAAGTCTACAATGCGGAAACTGAAATGTGACAGTCAGGAGAAGTCTACAATGCGGAAACTGAACTGTGACTGTCTGGAGAAGTATACAATGGGGAAACTGAACTGTGACAGTCAGGAGAAGTGTACAATGAGGAAACTGACCTGTGACAGTCTGGAGAAGTCTACAATGAGGAAACTGAACTGTGACAGTCAGGAGAAGTCTACAATGAGGAAACTGAACTGTGACAGTCTGGAGAAGTCTACAATGAGGAAACTGAACTGTGACAGTCAGGAGGCGTCTACAATGAGGAAACTGAAATGTGACAGTCAGGAGAAGTCTACAATGCGGAAACTGAAATGTGACAGTCAGGAGAAGTCTACAATGCGGAAACTGAACTGTGACTGTCTGGAGAAGTATACAATGGGGAAACTGAACTGTGACAGTCAGGAGAAGTCTACAATGGTGAAACTGAACTGTGACAGTCAGGAGAAGTCTGCAATGAGGAAGCTGAACTGTGACAGTCTGGAGGAGTCTACAATGGGGAAACTGAACAGTGACAGTCTGGAGAAGTCTACAATGGGGAAACTGAACTGTGACAGTCTGGAGAAATCTACAATGGGGAAAGTGAACTGACATGGGCAGCAGGCATCCACAATGGAGAAACTGGACTGTGACAGTCAGGAGGAGTCTACAACAAGGAAACTGAACTGTGACCGTCTGGAGAAGTCTACAACATGGAAACTGAACTGTGACAGTCTGGAGAAGTCTACAATGGGGAAACTGAACTGTGACAATCTGGAGAAGTCTACAATGGGGAAACTGAACTGTGACTGTATGGAAAGTATACAATGAGGAAACTGAACTGTGACAGTCAGGAGAAGTCTACAATGGGGAAACTGAACTGTGACACTCTGGAGAAGTCTACAATGGGGAAACTGAACTGTGACAGTCTGGAGGATTATACAATGGGGAAACTGAACTGTGACAGTCAGGAGAAGTCTACAATGGGGAAACTGATCTGTGACAGTCTGGAGAAGTCTACAATGGGGAAACTGAACTGTGATGGTCAGGAGGCGTCTACAATGGGAAACTGAACTGTTACAGTATGGAGAAGTCTACAATGGGGAAACTGAACTGTGACAGTCAGGAGAAGTCTACAATGAGGACACAGAACTGTGACAGTCAGGAGGCGTCTGCAGTGGGGAAACTGAACAGTGACAGTCAGGAGGCATCTACAATGGGGAAACTGAACTGTGACAGTCAGGAGGTATCAACAAGGGGGAAACTGAACTGTGACATTCTGGAGAAGTCTACACTGGGGAAACTGAACTGTGACAGTCTGGAAAAGTTTACAGTGGGGAAACTGAACTGTGACAGTCTGGAGAAGGCTGCAATGAGGAAACTGAACTGTGACAGTCCGGAAGCGTCTACTATGGGGAAACGGAACTGTGATGGGGAGGAGGCGTCTACAATGAGGAAACTGCACTGTGACATGCTGGAGGCATCTACAATGAGGAAACTGAACTGTGACAGTCAGGAGGCGCCTACAATGAGGAAACTGAACTGTGACAGTCAGGAGAAGTCTACATTGCGGAAACTGAACTGTGACAGTCTGGAGAGGTATACAATGGGGAAACTGAACTGTGACAGTCAGGAGAAGTCTACAATGGTGAAACTGAACTGTGACAGTCAGGAGAAGTCTACAATGAGGAAGCTGAACTGTGACAGTCTGGAGGCGTCTACAGTGGGGAAACTGAACAGTGACAGTCAGGAGGCATCTACAATGGGGAAACTGAATTGTGACAGTCAGGAGGCGTCTACAATGGGGAAACTGAACTGTGACAGTCTGGAGAAGTCTACACTGGGGAAACTGAACTGTGACAGTCTGGAAAAGTTTACAGTGGGGAAACTGAACTGTGACAGTCTGGAGAAGTCTGCAATGAGGAAACTGAACTGTGACAGTCAGGAAGCGTCTACTATGGGGAAACGGAACTGTGATGGGAAGGAGGCGTCTACAATGTGGAAACAGAACTGTGACAGTCTGGAGAAGTCTACAATGAGGAAACTGAACTGTGACAGTCTGGAGAAGTCTACAATGAGGAAACTGAACTGTGACAGTCAGGAGGCGTCTACAATGAGGAAACTGAAATGTGACAGTCAGGAGAAGTCTACAATGCGGAAACTGAAATGTGACAGTCAGGAGAAGTCTACAATGCGGAAACTGAACTGTGACTGTCTGGAGAAGTATACAATGGGGAAACTGAACTGTGACAGTCAGGAGAAGTCTACAATGAGGAAACTGACCTGTGACAGTCTGGAGAAGTCTACAATGGGGAAACTGAACAGTGACAGTCAGGAGAAGTCTACAATGGGGAAATTGAACTGCGACAGTCTGGAGAAATCTACAATGGGGAAAGTGAACTGTGACGGGCAGGAGGCATCCACAATGGAGAAACTGAACTGTGATGGGAAGGAGGCGTCTACAATGTGGAAACAGAACTGTGATGGTGAGGAGGCGTCTACAATGAGGAAACTGAACTGTGACAGTCTGGAGGCGTCTACAATGAGGAAACTGAAATGTGACAGTCAGGAGAAGTCTACAATGCGGAAACTGAAATGTGACAGTCAGGAGAAGTCTACAATGCGGAAACTGAACTGTGACTGTCTGGAGAAGTATACAATGGGGAAACTGAACTGTGACAGTCAGGAGAAGTCTACAATGGTGAAACTGAACTGTGACAGTCAGGAGAAGTCTACAATGAGGAAGCTGAACTGTGACAGTCTGGAGGAGTCTACAATGGGGAAACTGAACAGTGACAGTCAGGAGAAGTCTACAATGGGGAAATTGAACTGCGACAGTCTGGAGAAATCTACAATGGGGAAAGTGAACTGACATGGGCAGCAGGCATCCACAATGGAGAAACTGAACTGTGACAGTCAGGAGGAGTCTACAACAAGGAAACTGAACTGTGACCGTCTGGAGAAGTCTACAACATGGAAACTGAACTGTGACAGTCTGGAGAAGTCTACAATGGGGAAACTGAACTGTGACAGTCTGGAGAAGTCTACAATGGGGAAACTGAACTGTGACTGTATGGAGAAGTCCACAGTGAGGAAACTGAACTGTGACAGTCAGGAGAAGTCTACAATGAGGAAGCCGAACTGTGACAGTCTGGAGAAGTCCACAATGGGGAAACTGAACTGTCACCGTCAGGAGGCGTCTACAATGGGGAAACTCAACTGTGACAGTCAGGAGAAGTCTACAATGAGGAAACTCAACTGTGACGGTCAGGAGGCGTCTACAATGAGGAAACAGAACTGTGACTGTCAGGAGGCGTCTACAGTGGGAAAACTGAACAGTGACAGTCAGGAGGCATCTACAATGGGGAAACTGAACTGTGACAGTCAGGAGACGTCTGCAATGGGGAAACTGAACCGTGACAGTCTGGAGGAGTCTACAATGGGGAAACTGAACTGTGACACTCTGGAGAAATCTACAATGGGGAAACTGAACTGTGGCAGTCTGGAGGAGTCTACAATGGGGAAAGTGAACTGTGACAGTCAGGAGAAGTCTACAATGGGGAAACTGAACTGTGACAGTCAGGAGAAGTCTACAATGGGGAAACTGAACTGTGACACTCTGGAGAAGTTTATAATTGGGAAACAGAACTGTGACTGTCTGGAGCAGTCTACAATGGGGAAACTGAACTGTGACAGTCAGGAGAAGTCTACAATGGGGAAATTGAACTGTGACAGTCTGGAGAAATCTACAATGGGGAAAGTGAACTGTGACGGGCAGGAGGCATCCACAATGGAGAAACTGAACTGTGACAGTCAGGAGGAGTCTACAACGAGGAAACTGAACTGTGACCGTCTGGAGAAGTCTACAACATGGAAACTGAACTGTGACAGTCAGGAGGTGTCTACAATGAAGAAACTGAACTGTGACAGTCAGTAGAAGTCTACAATGGGGAAACTGAACTGTGACAGTATGGAAAGTAGACAATGGGGAAACTGAACTGTGACAGTCAGGAGAAGTCTACAATGAGGACACAGAACTGTGACAGTCAGGAGGCGTCTGCAGTGGGGAAACTGAACAGTGACAGTCTGGAGGCATCTACAATGGGGAAACTGAACTGTGACAGTCAGGAGGTATCAACAAGGGGGAAACTGAACTGTGACATTCTGGAGAAGTCTACACTGGGGAAACTGAACTGTGACAGTCAGGAGAAGTCTACAATGGGGAAACTGAACTGTGACAGTCTGGAGGCGTCTACAATGAGGAAACTGAACTGTGACAGTCAGGAGGCGCCTACAATGAGGAAACTGAACTGTGAGAGTCAGGAGAAGTCTACATTGCGGAAACTGAACTGTGACAGTCTGGAGAAGTATACAATGGGGAAACTGAACTGTGACAGTCAGGAGAAGTCTACAATGGTGAAACTGAACTGTGACAGTCTGGAGAAGTCTACACTGGGGAAACTGAACTGTGACAGTCTGGAAAAGTTTACAGTGGGGAAACTGAACTGTGACAGTCTGGAGAAGTCTACAATGAGGAAACTGAACTGTGACAGTCAGGAGGCGTCTACAATGAGGAAACTGAAATGTGACAGTCAGGAGAAGTCTACAATGCGGAAACTGAAATGTGACAGTCAGGAGAAGTCTACAATGCGGAAACTGAACTGTGACTGTCTGGAGAAGTATACAATGGGGAAACTGAACTGTGACAGTCAGGAGAAGTCTACAATGAGGAAACTGACCTGTGACAGTCTGGAGAAGTCTACAATGAGGAAACTGAACTGTGACAGTCTGGAGAAGTCTACAATGAGGAAACTGGACTGTGACAGTCTGGAGAAGTCTACAATGAGGAAACTGAACTGTGACAGTCAGGAGGCGTCTACAATGAGGAAACTGAAATGTGACAGTCAGGAGAAGTCTACAATGCGGAAACTGAAATGTGACAGTCAGGAGAAGTCTACAATGCGGAAACTGAACTGTGACTGTCTGGAGAAGTATACAATGGGGAAACTGAACTGTGACAGTCAGGAGAAGTCTACAATGGTGAAACTGAACTGTGACAGTCAGGAGAAGTCTACAATGAGGAAGCTGAACTGTGACAGTCTGGAGGAGTCTACAATGGGGAAACTGAACAGTGACAGTCTGGAGAAGTCTACAATGGGGAAAGTGAACTGTGACAGTCTGGAGAAATCTACAATGGGGAAAGTGAACTGACATGGGCAGCAGGCATCCACAATGGAGAAACTGAACTGTGACAGTCAGGAGGAGTCTACAACAAGGAAACTGAACTGTGACCGTCTGGAGAAGTCTACAACATGGAAACTGAACTGTGACAGTCTGGAGAAGTCTACAATGGGGAAACTGAACTGTGACTGTATGGAGAAGTCCACAGTGAGGAAACTGAACTGTGACAGTCAGGAGAAGTCTACAATGAGGAAGCCGAACTGTGACTGTCTGGAGAAGTCCACAATGGGGAAACTGAACTGTCACTGTCAGGAGGCGTCTACAATGGGGAAACTCAACTGTGACAGTCAGGAGAAGTCTACAATGAGGAAACTGATCTGTGACAATCAGGAGACATCTACAATGAGGAAACTCAACTGTGACGGTCAGGAGGTGTCTACAATGAGGAAACAGAACTGTGACTGTCAGGAGGCGTCTACAGTGGGAAAACTGAACAGTGACAGTCAGGAGGCATCTACAATGGGGAAACTGAACTGTGACAGTCAGGAGACGTCTGCAATGGGGAAACTGAACCGTGACAGTCTGGAGGAGTCTACAATGGGGAAACTGAACTGTGACACTCTGGAGAAATCTACAATGGGGAAACTGAACTGTGGCAGTCTGGAGGAGTCTACATTGGGGAAAGTGAACTGTGACAGTCAGGAGAAGTCTACAATGGGGAAACTGAACTGTGACAGTCAGGAGGCGTCTACAGTGGGGAAACTGAACTGTGACAGTCAGGAGGCGTCTACAATGGTGAAACTGAACTGTGACTGTCAGGAGAAGTCTACAATGGGGAAACTGAACTGTGACAGTCTGGAAAGTCTGCAATGGGGAAACTGAACTGTGACAGTCAGGAGAAGTCTACAATGGGGAAACTGATCTGTGATAGTCTGGAGAAGTCTACAATGAGGAAACAGAACTGTGACTGTCAGGAGGCGTCTGCAATGGGGAAACTGAACTGTGACAGTCAGGAGAAGTCTACAATGGGGAAATTGAACTGTGACAGTCTGGAGAAATCTACAATGGGGAAAGTGAACTGTGACGGGCAGGAGGCATCCACAATGGAGAAACTGAACTGTGACAGTCAGGAGGAGTCTACAATGAGGAGACTGAACTGTGACCGTCTGGAGAAGTCTACAACTTGGAAACTGAACTGTGACAGTCAGGAGGTGACAACAATGAAGAAACTGAACTGTGACAGTCAGGAGAAGTCTACAATGGGGAAACTGAACTGTGACAGTATGGAAAGTAGACAATGGGGAAACTGAACTGTGACAGTCAGGAGAAGTCTACAATGGGGAAACTGAACTGTGACACTCTGGAGAAGTCTACAGTGAGGAAACTGAACTGTGACCGTCAGGAGAGGTCTACAACGAGGAAACTGAACTGTGACAGTCTGGAGAAGTCTACAGTGAGGAAACTGAACTGTGACAGTCAGGAGAAGTCTACAATGAGGAAACTGCACTGTGACAGTCTGTGGGAGTCTACAATGGGGAAAGTGAACTGTGACAGTATGGAAAGTAGGCAATGGGGAAACTGAACTGTGACAGTCAGGAGAAGTCTGCAATGGGGAAACTGAACTGTGACACTCTGGAGAAGTCTACAATGGGGAAACTGAACTGTGACAGTCTGGAGGAGTATACAATGGGGAAACTGAACTGTGACAGTCAGGAGAAGTCTACAATGGGGAAACTGATCTGTGACAGTCAGGAGGCGTCTACAATGAAGAAACTGAACTGTGACAATCAGGAGAAGTCTACAATGGGGAAACTGAACTGTGACAGTATGGAAAGTATACAATGGGGAAACTGAACTGTGACAGTCAGGAGAAGTCTGCAATGGGGAAACTGAACTGTGACACTCTGGAGAAGTCTACAATGGGGAAACTGAACTGTGACAGTCTGGAGGAGTATACAATGTGGAAACTGAACTGTGACAGTCAGGAGAAGTCTACAATGGGGAAACTGATCTGTGATAGTCTGGAGAAGTCTACAATGAGGAAACAGAACTGTGACTGTCAGGAGGCGTCTGCAATGGGGAAACTGAACCGTGACAGTCAGGAGAAGTCTACAATGGGGAAACTGAACTGTGACAGTCAGGAGAAGTCTACAATGGGGAAACTGAACTGTGACACTCTGGAGATGTTTATAATGGGGAAACTGAACTGTGACTGTCTGGAGCAGTCTACAATGGGGAAACTGAACTGTGACAGTCAGGAGAAGTCTACAATGGGGAAATTGAACTGTGACAGTCTGGAGAAATCTACAATGGGGAAAGTGAACTGTGACGGGCAGAAGGCATCCACAATGGAGAAACTGAACTGTGACAGTCTGGAGGAGTCTACAATGAGGAAACTGAACTGTGACCGTCTGGAGAAGTCTACAACATGGAAACTGAACTGTGACAGTCAGGAGGCATCTACAATGGGGAAACTGAACTGTGACAGTCAGGAGACGTCTGCAATGGGGAAACTGAACCGTGACAGTCAGGAGAAGTCTACAATGGGGAAACTGAACTGTGACAGTCTGGAAAGTCTACAATGGGGAATCTGAACTGTGACAGTCTGGAGGAGTCTACAATGGGGAAACTGAACTGTGACACTCTGGAGAAATCTACAATGGGGAAACTGAACTGTGGCAGTCTGGAGGAGTCTACAATGGGGAAAGTGAACTGTGACAGTCAGGAGAAGTCTACAATGGGGAAACTGATCTGTGACAGTCAGGAGAAGTCTACAATGGTGGAACTGAACTGTGACACTCTGGAGAAGTTTATAATGGGGAAACTGAACTGTGACTGTCTGGAGCAGTCTACAATGGGGAAACTGAACTGTGACAGTCAGGAGAAGTCTACAATGGGGAAATTGAACTGTGACCGTCTGGAGAAGTCTACAACATGGAAACTGAACTGTGACAGTCAGGAGGCGTCTACAATGAAGAAACTGAACTGTGACAGTCAGGAGAAGTCTACAATGGGGAAACTGAACTGTGACAGTATGGAAAGTATACAATGGGGAAACTGAACTGTGACAGTCAGGAGAAGTATACAATGGGGAAACTGAACTGTGACAGTCAGGAGAAGTCTACAATGGGGAAACTGATCAGTGATAGTCTGGAGAAGTCTACAATGGGGAAACTGAACTGTGACAGTCAGGAGACGTCTGAAATGGGGAAACTGAACCGTGACAGTCAGGAGAAGTCTACAATGGGGAATCTGAACTGTGACAGTCTGGAGGAGTCTACAATGGGGAAAGTGAACTGTGACAGTCAGGAGAAGTCTACAATGGGGAAACTGAACTGTGACAGTCAGGAGAAGTCTACAATGGGGAAACTGAACTGTGACACTCTGGAGATGTTTATAATGGGGAAACTGAACTGTGACTGTCTGGAGCAGTCTACAATGGGGAAACTGAACTGTGACAGTCAGGTGAAGTCTACAATGGGGAAATTGAACTGTGACAGTCTGGAGAAATCTACAATGGGGAAAGTGAACTGTGACGGGCAGGAGGCATCCACAATGGAGAAACTGAACTGTGACAGTCAGGAGGAGTCTACAATGAGGAAAGGGAACTGTGACCGTCTGGAGATGTCTACAACATGGAAACTGAACTGTGACAGTCAGGAGGCATCTACAATGGGGAAACTGAACTGTGACAGTCAGGAGACGTCTGCAATGGGGAAACTGAACCGTGACCGTCAGGAGAAGTCTACAATGGGGAAACTGAACTGTGACAGTCTGGAAAGTCTACAATGGGGAATCTGAACTGTGACAGTCTGGAGGAGTCTACAATGGGGAAACTGAACTGTGACACACTGGAGAAATCTACAATGGGGAAACTGAACTGTGGCAGTCTGGAGGAGTCTACAATGGGAAAAGTGAACTGTGACAGTCAGGAGAAGTCTACAATGGGGAAACCGAACTGTGACAGTCAGGAGAAGTCTACAATGGGGGAACTGAACTGTGACAATCTGGAGAAGTTTATAATGGGGAAACTGAACTGTGACTGTCTGGAGCAGTCTGCAATGGGGAAACTGAACTGTGACAGTCAGGAGAAGTCTACAATGGGGAAATTGAACTGTG
Organism: Hypanus sabinus; assembly: GCF_030144855.1. Taxonomy (NCBI): domain Eukaryota; kingdom Metazoa; phylum Chordata; class Chondrichthyes; order Myliobatiformes; family Dasyatidae; genus Hypanus; species Hypanus sabinus. The sequence continues at coordinate 82,714,816 of NC_082713.1, read as the reverse complement.
ACCGTCTGGAGAAGTCTACAACATGGAAACTGAACTGTGACAGTCAGGAGGCGTCTACAATGAAGAAACTGAACTGTGACAGTCAGGAGAAGTCTACAATGGGGAAACTGAACTGTGACAGTCAGGAGAAGTCTACAATGGGGAAACTGAACTGTGACAGTATGGAAAGTAGACAATGGGGAAACTGAACTGTGACAGTCAGGAGAAGTCTACAATGGGGAAACTGAACTGTGACACTCTGGAGAAGTCTACAATGGGGAAACAGAACTGTGACAGTCTGGAGGAGTATACAATGGGGAAACTGAACTGTGACAGTCAGGAGAAGTCTGCAATGGGGAAACTGATCTGTGACAGTCTGGAGAAGTCTACAATGAGGAAACAGAACTGTGACAGTCAGGAGGCGTCTACAGTGGGGAAACTGAACAGTGACAGTCAGGAGGCATCTACAATAGGGAAACTGAACTGTGACAGTCAGGAGACGTCTGCAATGGGGAAACTGAACCGTGACAGTCAGGAGAAGTCTACAATGGGGAAACTGAACTGAGACAGTCTGGAGGGGTCTACAATGGGGAAAGTGAACTGTGACACTCTGGAGAAGTTTATAATGGGGAAACTGAACTGTGACCGTCTGGAGAAGTCTACAACATGGAAACTGAACTGTGACAGTCAGGAGGCGTCTACAATGAAGAAACTGAACTGTGACAGTCAGGAGATGTCTACAATGGGGAAACTGAACTGTGACAGTATGGAAATTATACAATGGGGAAACTGAACTGTGACAGTCAGGAGAAGTCTGCAATGGGGAAACTGAACTGTGACACTCTGGAGAAGTCTACAATGGGGAAACTGAACTGTGACAGTCTGGAGGAGTATACAATGGGGAAACTGAACTGTGACAGTCAGGAGAAGTCTACAATGGGGAAAGTGATCTGTGATAGTCTGGGGAAGTCTACAATGAGGAAACAGAACTGTGACAGTCAGGAGGCGTCTACAGTGGGGAAACTGAACAGTGACTGTCAGGAGGCATCTACAATGGGGAAACTGAACTGTGACAGTCAGGAGACGTCTGAAATGGGGAAACTGAACCGTGACAGTCAGCAGAAGTCTACAATGGGGAATCTGAACTGTGACAGTCTGTAGGAGTCTGCAATGGGGAAACTGAACTGTGACACTCTGGAGAAATCTACAATGGGGAAACTGAACTGTGACAGTCTGGAGAAATCTACAATGGGGACTCTGAACTGTGACGGTCAGGAGGCGAATACAATGGGGAAACTGAACTGTGACAGTCTGGAGGAGTCTACAATGGGGTAATTGAACTGCGACAGTCTGGAGAAGTCTACAATGGTGAAAATGAACTGTGACGGTCAGGAGGCATCCACAATGGGGAAACTGAACTGTGACAGTCAGGAGAATTCTACAACGAGGAAACTGAACTGTGACCGTCTGGAGAAGTCTACAATGAGGAAACTGAACTGTGGCAGTCTGGAGAAGTCTACAATGAGGAAACTGATCTGTGACAGTCAGAAGGCATCTACAATGAGGAAACTGAACTGTGACGGTCAGGAGGCATTTACAATGAGGAAACTGCTCTGTGACAGTCAGCAGAAGACTACAATGGGCTAACTGAACTGTCACTGTCAGGAGGCGTCTGCAATGAAGAAACTCAACTGTGACAGTCAGGAGAAGTCTACAATGAGGAAACTGAACTGTGACGGTCAGGAGGCGTCTACAATGAGGAAACTGCACTGTGACAGTCTGGAGAAGTCTACAATGGGGAATCTGAACTGTGAAGGTCAGGAGGCGTCTACAATGGGGAAACTGAACTGTGACAGTCAGGATAAGTCTACAATGAGGAAACTGAACTGTGACAGTCAGGAGAAGTCTACAATGAGGAAACTGAACTGTGACAGTCTGGAGAAGTCTACAATGGGCTAACTGAACTGTCACTGTCAGGAGGCGTGTACAATGAGGAAACTCAACTGTGACAGTCAGGAGAAGTCTACAATGAGGAAACTGATCTGTGACAGTCAGGAGGCATCTACAATGAGGAAACTGACTGTGATGGTCAGGAGGCGTCTACATTGAGGAAACTGCACTGTGACTGTCTGGAGAAGTCTACAACGAGGAAACTGTACTGTGACCGTCTGGAGAAGTCTACAATGAGGAAACTGAACTGTGGTAGTCTGGAGAAGTCTACAATGAGGAAACTGCACTGTGACAGTCTGGAGAAGTCTACAATGGGGAAACTGAACTGTGACAGTCAGGAGGCGTCAACAATGGTGAAACTGAACTGTGACTGTCAGGAGAAGACTACAATGGGGAAACTGAACTGAGACAGTCTGGAAAGTTTACAATGGGGAAACTGAACTGTGACAGTCTGGAGACGTCTACAATGGGGAAACTGAACTGTGACAGTCTGGAGGAGTCTTCAATGGGGAAACTGAACTGTGACAGTCAGCAGAAGTCTTTAATGAGTAAACTGCATTGTGACAGTCTGGAGAAGTCTACAATGGGGAAACTGAACTGTGACAGTATGGAGAAGTCTACAATGGGGAAACTGAACTGTGACAGTCAAGAGAAGTCTACAATGCGGAAACAGAACTGTGACAGTCAGGAGGCGTCAACAGTGGGGAAACTGAACAGTGACAGTCAGGAGGCATCTACTATGGGGAAACTGTGCTGTGACAGTCAGGAGGCGTCTACAATGGGGAAACTGAACTGTGACAGTCAGGAGAAGTCCACAATGGGGAAACTGAACTGTGACAGTCTGGAGAAGTCTACAATGGGGAAACTGAACTGTGACAGTCTGGAGAACTCTACAATGGGGAAACTGAACTGTGACCGTCTGGAGAAGTCTACAATGAGGAAAATGAACTGTGACAGTCAGGAGGCATCTACAATGAAGAAACTGAACTGTCACTGTCAGGAGGCGTCTACAATGAGGAAACTGCACTGAGACAGTCTGGAGAAGTCTAAAATGGGGACTCTGAACTGTGACGGTCAAGAGGCGACTACAATGGGGAAACTGAACGGTGACAGTCTGGAGGAGTCTACAATGGGGTAACTGAACTGTGACAGTCTGGAGAAGTCTACAATGGTGAAAGTGAACTGTGACGGTCAGGAGGCATCCACAATGGGGAAACTGAACTGTGACAGTCAGGAGATTTCTACAACGAGGAAACTGAACTGTGACCGTCTGGATAAGTCTACAATGAGGAAACTGAACTGTGGTAGTCTGGAGAAGTCTACAATGAGGAAACTGATCTGTGACAGTTAGAAGGCATCTACAATGAGGAAACTGAACTGTGACGGTCAGGAGGCATCTACAATGAGGAAACTGCTCTGTGACAGTCTGGAGAAGTATACAATGGTTAAACTGAACTGTGACGGTCAGGAGGCGTCTACAATGGGGAAACTGAACTGTTACAGTATGGAGAAGTCTACAATGGGGAATCTGAACAGTGACAATCAGGAGGAGTCTACAATGAGGAAACAGAACTGTGACAGTCAGGAGGCGTCTACATTGGGGAAACAGAACAGTGACTGTCAGGAGGCATCTACAATGGGGTAACAGAACTCTGACGGTCAGGAGGCATCCACAATTGTAAAATTGAACTGTGACAGTCAGGAGAAGTCTACAACAGGGAAACTGAACTGTGACACTCTGGAGGCGTCTACAATGGGGAAACTGAACTGTGACAGTATGGAAAGTCTACAATGGGGAAACTGAACTGTGACAGTCTGGAGACGTCTACAATGGGGAAACTGAACTGTGACAGTCTGGAGGAGTCTTCAATGGGGAAACTGAACTGTGACAGTCAGGAGGTGCCTACAATGGGTAAACTGAACTGTGACAGTCAGCAGAAGTCTTCAATGAGGAAACTGCATTGTGACAGACTGGAGAAGTCTACAATGGGGAAACTGAACTGTGACAGTATGGAGAAGTCTACAATGGGGAAACTGAACTGTGACAGTCAAGAGAAGTCTACAATGAGGAAACAGAACTGCGACAGTCAGGAGGCGTCTACAGTGTGGAAACTGAACAGTGACAGTCAGGAGGCATCTACAATGGGGAAACTGCTGTGACAGTCAAGAGGCGTTTACAATGGGGAAACTGAACTGTGACAGTCAGGAGAAGTCCACAATGGGGAAACTGAACTGTGACAGTCTGGAGAAGTCTACAATGGGGAAACTGAACTGTGACAGTCTGGACAAGTCTACAATGGGGAAACTGAACTGTGACCGTCTGGAGAAGTCTACAGTGAGGAAACTGAACTGTGACAGTCTGGAGAAGTCTACAATGAGGAAACTGAACTGTGACAGTCAGGAGAAGTCTACAATGAGGAAAATGAACTGTGACAGTCAGGAGGCATCTACAATGAGGAAACTGAACTGTCACTGGCAGGAGGCGTCTACAATGAGGAAACTGCACTGTGACAGTCTGGAGAAGTCTACAATGGGGAATCTGAACTGTGACGGTCAGGAGGCGTCTACAATGGGGAAACTGAACTGTGACAGTCAGGAGAAGTCTACAATGGGGAAACTGAACTGTGACAGTCAGGAGGCGTCTACAATGGGGAAACTGAACTGTGACAGTCTGGAGGAGTCTATCAGGGGGAAACTGAACTGGGACAGTCAGGAGAAGTCTAAAATGGGGAAACTGATCTGTGACAGTCTGGAGAAGTCTACAATGGGGAAAGTGAACTGTGACGGTCAGGAGGCATCCACAATGGGGAAACTGAACTGTGACAGTCAGGAGAAGTCTACAACGAGGATACTGAACTGTGACTGTCTGGAGAAGTCTACAATGAGGAAACTGAACTGTGGTAGTCTGGAGAAGACTACAATGAGGAAACTGATCTGTGACAGTCAGGAGGCATCTACAATGAGGAAACTGAACTGTGACAGTCAGGAGGCGTCTACAATGAGGAAACTGCACTGTGACAGTCTGGAGAAGTCTACAATGGGGAAACTGAACTGTGACGGTCAAGAGGCGTCTACAATGGGGAAACTGAACTGTTACAGTATGGAGAAGTCTACAATGGGGAAACTGAACTGTGACAGTCAGGAGAAGTCTACAATGAGGAAACAGAACTGTGACAGTCAGGAGGCGTCTGCAGTGGGGAAACCGAAAAGTGACTGTCAGGAGGCATCTACAATGGGGAAACTGAACTGTGACAGTCAGGAGGCGTCTACAATGGGGATACTGAACTGTGACAGTCTGGAGGAGTCTACAGTGGAGAAACTGAACCGTGACAATCTGGAGAAGTCTACAATGGGGAAAGTGAACTGTGACAGTCAGGGGGCATCCACAATGGGGAAACTGAACTGTGACAGTCAGGCGAAGTCTACAATGAGGAAACTGAACTGTGACAATCTGGAGAAGTCTACAGTGAGAAAACTGAACTGTGACAGTCAGGAGAAGTCTCCAACGAGGAAACTGAACTGTGACAGTCTGGAGAAGTCTACCGTGAGGAAACTGCACTGTGACAGTCTGGAGTAGTCTACAATGGGGAAACTGAACTGTGACAGTATGGAGAAGTCTACACTGGGGAAACTGAACTGTGACAGTCAAGAGAAGTCTACAATGAGGAAACAGAAGTGTGACAGTCAGGAGGCGTCTACAGTGGGGAATCTGAACAGTGACAGTCAGGAGGCATCTACAATGGGGAAACTGACCTGTGACAGTCAGGAGGCGTCCACAATGGGGAAACTGAACTGTGACAGTCAGGAGAAGTCTACAATGGGGAAACTGAACTGTGACAGTCTGGAAAGTATACAATGGGGAAACTGAACTGTGATAGTCAGTAGAAGTCTACAATGGTGAAACTGAACTGTGACAGTCAGGATAAGTCTACAATGAGGAAACTGAACTGTGACAGTCTGGAGAAGTCTACAATGGGGTAACTGAACTCTGACGGTCAGTAGGCATCCACAATTGTGAAACTGAACTGTGACAGTCAGGAGAAGTCTACAATGGGGAAACTGAACTGTGACAGTCTGGAGAAATCTACAATGGGGAAACTGAACTGTGACAGTCAGGAGGCGTCTACAAAGGGGAAACTGAACTGTGACAGTCTGGAGGAGTCTACAATGGGGAAACTGAACTGTGACAGTCAGGAGAAGTCTACAATGTGGAAACTGATCTGTGACAGTCTGGAGAAGTCTACAATGGGGAAAGTGAACTGTGACGGTCAGGAGGCATCCACAATGTGGAAACTGAACTGTGACCGTCAGGAGAAGTCTACAACGAGGAAACTGAACTGTGACCGTCTGGAGAAGTCTACAATGAGGAAACTGAACTGTGGTAGTCTGGAGAAGTCTACAATGAGGAAACTGATCTGTGACAGACAGGAGGCATCGACAATGAGGAAACTGAACGGTGACGGTCAGGAGGCATCTACAATGAGGAAACTGCACAGTGACAGTCTGGAGAAGTCTACAATGGGGAAACTGAACTGTGACGGTCAGGAGGCATCTACAATGGGGAAACTGAACTGTGACAGTCAGGAGGCGTCTACAGTGGGGAAACTGAACAGTGACTGTCAGGAGGCATCTACAATGGGGAAACTGAACTGTGACAGTCAGGAGGCGTCTACAATGGTGAAACTGCACTGTGACAGTTAGCAGAAGTCTTCAATGAGGAAACTGCACTGTGACAGTCTGGAGAAGTCTACAATGGGGAAACTGAACTGTGACAGTATGGAGAAGTCTACAATGGGGAAACTGAACTGTGACAGTCAAGAGAAGTCTACAATGAGGAAACAGAACTGTAACAGTCAGGAGGCGTCTACATTGAGGAAACTGCACTGTGACCGTCTGGAGAAGTCTACAATGAGGAAACTGAACTGTGACAGTCAGGAGGCATCTACAATGAGGAAACTGAACTGTGACGGTCAGGAGGCGTCTACAATGAGGTAACTGCACTGTGACTGTCAGGAGAAGTCTACAATGGGGAAACTGAACTGTGACTGTCTGGAAAGTCTACAATGGGGAAACTGAACAGTGACAGTCTGGAGAACTCTACAATGGGCTAACTGAACTGACACTGTCAGGTGGCGTCTGCAATGAGGAAACTCAACTGTGACAGTCAGGAGAAGTCTACAACGAGGAAACTGAACTGTGACCGTCTGGAGAAGTCTACAATGAGGAAACTGAACTGTGGTAGTCTGGAGAAGTCTACAATGAGGAAACTGATCTGTGACAGACAGGAGGCATCGACAATAAGGAAACTGAACTGTGACGGTCAGGAGGCATCTACAATGAGGAAACTGCACTGTGACAGTCTGGAGAAGTCTACAATGGGGAAACTGAACTGTGACGGTCAGGAGGCATCTACAATGGGGAAACTGAACTGTGACAGTCAGGAGGCGTCTACAGTGGGGAAACTGAACAGTGACTGTCAGGAGGCATCTACAATGGGGAAACTGAACTGTGACAGTCAGGAGACGTCTACAATGGGGAAACTGCACTGTGACAGTTAGCAGAAGTCTTCAATGAGGAAACTGCACTGTGACAGTCTGGAGAAGTCTACAATGGGGAAACTGAACTGTGACAGTCAAGAGAAGTCAACAATGAGGAAACAGAACTGTAACAGTCAGGTGGCGTCTACATTGAGGGAACTGCACTGTGACTGTCTGGAGAAGTCTACAACGAGGAAAGTGTACTGTGACCGTCTGGAGAAGTCTACAATGAGGAAACTGAACTGTGGTTGTCTGGATAAGTCTACAATGAGGAAACTGATCTGTGACAGTCAGGAGGCATCTACAATGAGGAAACTGAACTGTGACGGTCAGGAGGCGTCTACAATGAGGAAACTGCACTGTGACTGTCAGGAGAAGTCTACAATGGGGAAACTGAACTGTGACTGTCTGGAAAGTCTACAATGAGGAAACTGAACTGTGGTAGTCTGGAGAAGACTACAATGAGGAAACTGATCTGTGACAGTCAGGAGGCATCTACAATGATGAAACTGAACTGTGACGGTCAGGAGGCGTCTACAATGAGGAAACTGCACTGTGACAGTCTGGAGAAGTCTACAATGGGGAAACTGAACTGTGACGGTCAAGAGGCGTCTACAATGGGGAAACTGAACTGTTACAGTATGGAGAAGTCTACAATGGGGAAACTGAACTGTGACAGTCAGGAGAAGTCTACAATGAGGAAACAGAACTGTGACAGTCAGGAGGCGTCTGCAGTGGGGAAACCGAAAAGTGACTGTCAGGAGGCATCTACAATGGGGAAACTGAACTGTGACAGTCAGGAGGCGTCTACAATGGGGATACTGAACTGTGACAGTCTGGAGGAGTCTACAGTGGAGAAACTGAACCGTGACAATCTGGAGAAGTCTACAATGGGGAAAGTGAACTGTGACAGTCAGGAGGCATCCACAATGGGGAAACTGAACTGTGACAGTCAGGCGAAGTCTACAATGAGGAAACTGAACTGTGACAATCTGGAGAAGTCTACAGTGAGAAAACTGAACTGTGACAGTCAGGAGAAGTCTCCAACGAGGAAACTGAACTGTGACAGTCTGGAGAAGTCTACCGTGAGGAAACTGCACTGTGACAGTCTGGAGTAGTCTACAATGGGGAAACTGAACTGTGACAGTATGGAGAAGTCTACACTGGGGAAACTGAACTGTGACAGTCAAGAGAAGTCTACAATGAGGAAACAGAAGTGTGACAGTCAGGAGGCGTCTACAGTGGGGAATCTGAACAGTGACAGTCAGGAGGCATCTACAATGGGTAAACTGACCTGTGACAGTCAGGAGGCGTCCACAATGGGGAAACTGAACTGTGACAGTCAGGAGAAGTCTACAATGGGGAAACTGAACTGTGACAGTCTGGAAAGTATACAATGGGGAAACTGAACTGTGATAGTCAGTAGAAGTCTACAATGGTGAAACTGAACTGTGACAGTCAGGATAAGTCTACAATGAGGAAACTGAACTGTGACAGTCTGGAGAAGTCTACAATGGGGTAACTGAACTCTGACGGTCAGTAGGCATCCACAATTGTGAAACTGAACTGTGACAGTCAGGAGAAGTCTACAATGGGGAAACTGAACTGTGACAGTCTGGAGAAATCTACAATGGGGAAACTGAACTGTGACAGTCAGGAGGCGTCTACAAAGGGGAAACTGAACTGTGACAGTCTGGAGGAGTCTACAATGGGGAAACTGAACTGTGACAGTCAGGAGAAGTCTACAATGTGGAAACTGATCTGTGACAGTCTGGAGAAGTCTACAATGGGGAAAGTGAACTGTGACGGTCAGGAGGCATCCACAATGTGGAAACTGAACTGTGACCGTCAGGAGAAGTCTACAACGAGGAAACTGAACTGTGACCGTCTGGAGAAGTCTACAATGAGGAAACTGAACTGTGGTAGTCTGGAGAAGTCTACAATGAGGAAACTGATCTGTGACAGACAGGAGGCATCGACAATGAGGAAACTGAACGGTGACGGTCAGGAGGCATCTACAATGAGGAAACTGCACAGTGACAGTCTGGAGAAGTCTACAATGGGGAAACTGAACTGTGACGGTCAGGAGGCATCTACAATGGGGAAACTGAACTGTGACAGTCAGGAGGCGTCTACAGTGGGGAAACTGAACAGTGACTGTCAGGAGGCATCTACAATGGGGAAACTGAACTGTGACAGTCAGGAGGCGTCTACAATGGTGAAACTGCACTGTGACAGTTAGCAGAAGTCTTCAATGAGGAAACTGCACTGTGACAGTCTGGAGAAGTCTACAATGGGGAAACTGAACTGTGACAGTATGGAGAAGTCTACAATGGGGAAACTGAACTGTGACAGTCAAGAGAAGTCTACAATGAGGAAACAGAACTGTAACAGTCAGGAGGCGTCTACATTGAGGAAACTGCACTGTGACCGTCTGGAGAAGTCTACAATGAGGAAACTGAACTGTGACAGTCAGGAGGCATCTACAATGAGGAAACTGAACTGTGACGGTCAGGAGGCGTCTACAATGAGGTAACTGCACTGTGACTGTCAGGAGAAGTCTACAATGGGGAAACTGAACTGTGACTGTCTGGAAAGTCTACAATGGGGAAACTGAACAGTGACAGTCTGGAGAACTCTACAATGGGCTAACTGAACTGACACTGTCAGGTGGCGTCTGCAATGAGGAAACTCAACTGTGACAGTCAGGAGAAGTCTACAACGAGGAAACTGAACTGTGACCGTCTGGAGAAGTCTACAATGAGGAAACTGAACTGTGGTAGTCTGGAGAAGTCTACAATGAGGAAACTGATCTGTGACAGACAGGAGGCATCGACAATAAGGAAACTGAACTGTGACGGTCAGGAGGCATCTACAATGAGGAAACTGCACTGTGACAGTCTGGAGAAGTCTACAATGGGGAAACTGAACTGTGACGGTCAGGAGGCATCTACAATGGGGAAACTGAACTGTGACAGTCAGGAGGCGTCTACAGTGGGGAAACTGAACAGTGACTGTCAGGAGGCATCTACAATGGGGAAACTGAACTGTGACAGTCAGGAGACGTCTACAATGGGGAAACTGCACTGTGACAGTTAGCAGAAGTCTTCAATGAGGAAACTGCACTGTGACAGTCTGGAGAAGTCTACAATGGGGAAACTGAACTGTGACAGTCAAGAGAAGTCAACAATGAGGAAACAGAACTGTAACAGTCAGGTGGCGTCTACATTGAGGGAACTGCACTGTGACTGTCTGGAGAAGTCTACAACGAGGAAAGTGTACTGTGACCGTCTGGAGAAGTCTACAATGAGGAAACTGAACTGTGGTTGTCTGGATAAGTCTACAATGAGGAAACTGATCTGTGACAGTCAGGAGGCATCTACAATGAGGAAACTGAACTGTGACGGTCAGGAGGCGTCTACAATGAGGAAACTGCACTGTGACTGTCAGGAGAAGTCTACAATGGGGAAACTGAACTGTGACTGTCTGGAAAGTCTACAATGGGGAAACTGAACTGTGACAGTCTGGAGACGTCTACAAGGGGGAAACTGAACTGTGACAGTCTGGAGGAGTCCTCAATGGGGAAACTGAACTGTGACAGTCAGGAGGCGTCTACAATGGGTAAACAGAACTGTGACAGTCAGGAGGCATCTACAATGGGGAAACTGAACAGTGACAGTCAGGAGGCATCTACAATGGGGAAACTGAGCTGTGACAGTCAGGAGGCGTCTACAATGGGGAAACTGAACTGTGACAGTCAGGCGAAGTCTACAATGAGGAAACTGAACTGTGACAGTCTGGAGAAGTCTACAATGGGGAAACTGAACTGTGACAGTCTGGAGAATTCTACAATGGGGAAACTGAACTGTGACAGTCTGGAGAAGTCTACAGTGAGGAAACTGAACTGTGACAATCTGGAGAAGTCTACAGTGAGGAAACTGAACTGTGACAGTCAGGAGAAGTCTACAATGAGGAAAATGAACTGTGACAGTCTGGAGAAGTCTACAATGGGATAACAGAACTGACACTGTCAGGTGGCGTCCGCAATGAGGAAACTCAACTGTGACAGTCAGGAGAAGTCTACAATGAGGAAATTGATCTGTGACAGGAGGCATCTACAATGAGGAAACTGAACTGTGACGGTCAGGAAGCGTCTACAATGAGGAAACTTCACTGTGACAGTCTGGAGATGTCTACAATGGGGAATCTGAACTGTCACGGTCAGGAGGCGTCTACAATGGGGAAACTGAAATGTGACAGTCTGGAGGAGTCTACAATGGGGTAACTGAACTGTGACAGTCTGGAGAAGTCTACAATGGGGAAACTGAACTGTGACAGTATGGAGAAGTCTACAATGGGGAAACTGAACTGTGACAGTCAAGAGAAGTCTACAATGAGGAAACAGAACTGTGACAGTCAGGAGGCGTCTACAGTGGGGAAACTGAACAGTGACAGTCAGGAGGCATCTACAATGGGGAAACTGTGCTGTGACAGTCAAGAGGCGTCTACAATGGGGAAACTGAACTGTGACAGTCAGGAGAAGTCCACAATGGGGAAACTGATCTGTGACAGTCTGGAGAAGTCTACAATGGGGAAACTGAACTGTGACAGTCTGGAGAAGTCTACAATGGGGAAACTGAACTGTGACCGTGTGGAGAAGTCTACAGTGAGGAAACTGAACTGTGACAGTCTGGAGAAGTCTACAATGAGGAAACTGAACTGTGACAGTCAGGAGCAGTCTACAATGAGGAAAATGAACTGTGACAGTCCTGAGGCATCTACAATGAGGAAACTGAACTGTCACTGTCAGGAGGCGTCTACAATGAGGAAACTGCACTGTGACAGTCTGGAGAAGTCTACAATGGCGAATCTGAACTGTGACGGTCAGGAGGCGTCTACAATGGGGAAACTGAACTGTGACAGTCAGGAGAAGTCTACAATGGGGAAACTGAACTGTGACAGTCAGGAGGCGTCTACAATGGGGAAACTGAACTGTGACAGTCTGGAGGAGTCTACAAGGGGGAAACTGAACTGTGGTAGAATGGGGAAGTCTACAATGAGGAAACTGATCTGTGACAGTCTGGAGGAGTCTACAAGGGGGAAACTGAACTGTGACAGTCTGGAGGAGTCTACAAGGGGGAAACTGAACTGTGGTAGAATGGGGAAGTCTACAATGGGGAAACTAAACTGTGACAGTCAGGAGAAGTCTACAATGGGGAAACTGAACTGTGACAGTTAGGAGGCATCTACAATGAGGAAACTGAACTGTGACGGTCAGGAGGCGTCTACAATGAGGAAACTGCACTGTGACAGTCTGGAGAAGTCTACAATGGGGAAACTGAACTGTGACGGTCAGGAGGCGTCTACAATGGGGAAACTGAACTGTTACAGTATGGAGAAGTCTACAATGGGGAAACTGAATTGTGACAGTCAGGAGAAGTCTACAATGAGGAAACAGAACTGTGACAGTCAGGAGGCGTCTGCAGTGGGGAAACTGAAAAGTGACTGTCAGGAGGCATGTACAATGGGGAAACTGACCTGTGACAGTCAGGAGACGTCTACAATGGGGAAACTGAACTGTGACACTCTGGAGAAATCTACAATGGGGAAACTGAACTGTGACAGTCTGGAGGAGTCTACAATGGAGAAACTGAACTGTGACAGTCTGGAGGAGTCTACAATGGAGAAACTGAACTGTGACAATCTGGAGAAGTCTACAATGAGGAAACTGATCTGTGACAGTCAGGAGGCATCTACAATGAGGAAACTGAACTGTGACGGTCAGGAGGCGTCTACAATGAGGAAACTGCACTGTGACTGTCAGGAGAAGTCTACAATGGGGAAACTGAACTGTGACTGTCTGGAAAGTCTACAATGGGGAAACTGAACAGTGACAGTCTGGAGACGTCTACAAGGGGGAAACTGAACTGTGACAGTCTGGAGGAGTCTTCAATGGGGAAACTGAACTGTGACAGTCAGGAGGCGTCTACAATGGGTAAACAGAACTGTGACAGTCAGGAGGCATCTACAATGGGGAAACTGAACAGTGACAGTCAGGAGGCATCTACAATGGGGAAACTGAGCTGTGACAGTCAGGAGGCGTCTACAATGGGGAAACTGAACTGTGACAGTCAGGCGAAGTCTACAATGAGGAAACTGAACTGTGACAGTCTGGAGAAGTCTACAATGGGGAAACTGAACTGTGACAGTCTGGAGAATTCTACAATGGGGAAACTGAACTGTGACAGTCTGGAGAAGTCTACAGTGAGGAAACTGAACTGTGACAATCTGGAGAAGTCTACAGTGAGGAAACTGAACTGTGACAGTCAGGAGAAGTCTACAATGAGGAAAATGAACTGTGACAGTCTGGAGAAGTCTACAATGGGATAACAGAACTGACACTGTCAGGTGGCGTCCGCAATGAGGAAACTCAACTGTGACAGTCAGGAGAAGTCTACAATGAGGAAATTGATCTGTGACAGGAGGCATCTACAATGAGGAAACTGAACTGTGACGGTCAGGAAGCGTCTACAATGAGGAAACTTCACTGTGACAGTCTGGAGATGTCTACAATGGGGAATCTGAACTGTCACGGTCAGGAGGCGTCTACAATGGGGAAACTGAAATGTGACAGTCTGGAGGAGTCTACAATGGGGTAACTGAACTGTGACAGTCTGGAGAATTCTACAATGGGGAAACTGAACTGTGACAGTATGGAGAAGTCTACAATGGGGAAACTGAACTGTGACAGTCAAGAGAAGTCTACAATGAGGAAACAGAACTGTGACAGTCAGGAGGAGTCTACAGTGGGGAAACTGAACAGTGACAGTCAGGAGGCATCTACAATGGGGAAACTGTGCTGTGACAGTCAAGAGGCGTCTACAATGGGGAAACTGAACTGTGACAGTCTGGAGAAGTCTACAATGGGGAAACTGAACTGTGACAGTCTGGAGAAGTCTACAATGGGGAAACTGAACTGTGACCGTGTGGAGAAGTCTACAGTGAGGAAACTGAACTGTGACAGTCTGGAGAAGTCTACAATGAGGAAACTGAACTGTGACAGTCAGGAGCAGTCTACAATGAGGAAAATGAACTGTCACTGTCAGGAGGCGTCTACAATGAGGAAACTGCACTGTGACAGTCTGGAGAAGTCTACAATGGCGAATCTGAACTGTGACGGTCAGGAGGCGTCTACAATGGGGAAACTGAACTGTGACAGTCAGGAGAAGTCTACAATGGGGAAACTGAACTGTGACAGTCAGGAGGCGTCTACAATGGGGAAACTGAACTGTGACAGTCTGGAGGAGTCTACAAGGGGGAAACTGAACTGTGGTAGAATGGGGAAGTCTACAATGAGGAAACTGATCTGTGACAGTCTGGAGGAGTCTACAAGGGGGAAACTGAACTGTGACAGTCTGGAGGAGTCTACAAGGGGGAAACTGAACTGTGGTAGAATGGGGAAGTCTACAATGGGGAAACTGAACTGTGACAGTCAGGAGAAGTCTACAATGGGGAAACTGAACTGTGACAGTTAGGAGGCATCTACAATGAGGAAACTGAACTGTGACGGTCAGGAGGCGTCTACAATGAGGAAACTGCACTGTGACAGTCTGGAGAAGTCTACAATGGGGAAACTGAACTGTGACGGTTAGGAGGCGTCTACAATGGGGAAACTGAACTGTTACAGTATGGAGAAGTCTACAATGGGGAAACTGAATTGTGACAGTCAGGAGAAGTCTACAATGAGGAAACAGAACTGTGACAGTCAGGAGGCGACTGCAGTGGGGAAACTGAAAAGTGACTGTCAGGAGGCATGTACAATGGGGAAACTGACCTGTGACAGTCAGGAGAAGTCTACAATGAGGAAAATGAACTGTGACACTCTGGAGAAGTCTACAATGGGATAACAGAACTGACACTGTCAGGTGGCGTCCGCAATGAGGAAACTCAACTGTGTCAGTCAGGAGAAGTCTACAATGAGGAAATTGATCTGTGACAGGAGGCATCTACAATGAGGAAACTGAACTGTGACAGTCAGGAAGCGTCTACAATGAGGAAACTTCACTGTGACAGTCTGGAGATGTCTACAATGGGGAATCTGAACTGTCACGGTCAGGAGGCGTCTACAATGGGGAAACTGAAATGTGACAGTCTGGAGGAGTCTACAATGGGGTAACTGAACTGTGACAGTCTGGAGAAGTCTACAATGGGGAAACTGAACTGTGACAGTATGGAGAAGTCTACAATGGGGAAACTGAACTGTGACAGTCAAGAGAAGTCTACAATGAGGAAACAGAACTGTGACAGTCAGGAGGCGTCTACAGTGGGGAAACTGAACAGTGACAGTCAGGAGGCATCTACAATGGGGAAACTGTGCTGTGACAGTCAAGAGGCGTCTACAATGGGGAAACTGAACTGTGACAGTCAGGAGAAGTCCACAATGGGGAAACTGATCTGTGACAGTCTGGAGAAGTCTACAATGGGGAAACTGAACTGTGACAGTCTGGAGAAGTCCACAATGGGGAAACTGAACTGTGACCGTGTGGAGAAGTCTACAGTGAGGAAACTGAACTGTGACAGTCTGGAGAAGTCTACAATGAGGAAACTGAACTGTGACAGTCAGGAGCAGTCTACAATGAGGAAAATGAACTGTGACAGTCCTGAGGCATCTACAATGAGGAAACTGAACTGTCACTGTCAGGAGGCGTCTACAATGAGGAAACTGCACTGTGACAGTCTGGAGAAGTCTACAATGGCGAATCTGAACTGTGACGGTCAGGAGGCGTCTACAATGGGGAAACTGAACTGTGACAGTCAGGAGAAGTCTACAATGGGGAAACTGAACTGTGACAGTCAGGAGGCGTCTACAATGGGGAAACTGAACTGTGACAGTCTGGAGGAGTCTACAAGGGGGAAACTGAACTGTGGTAGAATGGGGAAGTCTACAATGAGGAAACTGATCTGTGACAGTCTGGAGGAGTCTACAAGGGGGAAACTGAACTGTGACAGTCTGGAGGAGTCTACAAGGGGGAAACTGAACTGTGGTAGAATGGGGAAGTCTACAATGGGGAAACTGAACTGTGACAGTCAGGAGAAGTCTACAATGGGGAAACTGAACTGTGACAGTTAGGAGGCATCTACAATGAGGAAACTGAACTGTGACGGTCAGGAGGCGTCTACAATGAGGAAACTGCACTGTGACAGTCTGGAGAAGTCTACAATGGGGAAACTGAACTGTGACGGTCAGGAGGCGTCTACAATGGGGAAACTGAACTGTTACAGTATGGAGAAGTCTACAATGGGGAAACTGAATTGTGACAGTCAGGAGAAGTCTACAATGAGGAAACAGAACTGTGACAGTCAGGAGGCGTCTGCAGTGGGGAAACTGAAAAGTGACTGTCAGGAGGCATGTACAATGGGGAAACGGACCTGTGACTGTCAGGAGGCGTCTACAATGGGGAAACTGAACTGTGACACTCTGGAGAAATCTACAATGGGGAAACTGAACTGTGACAGTCTGGAGGAGTCTACAATGGAGAAACTGAACTGTGACAGTCTGGAGGAGTCTACAATGGAGAAACTGAACTGTGACAATCTGGAGAAGTCTACAATGAGGAAACTGATCTGTGACAGTCAGGAGGCATCTACAATGAGGAAACTGAACTGTGACGGTCAGGAGGCGTCTACAATGAGGAAACTGCACTGTGACTGTCAGGAGAAGTCTACAATGGGGAAACTGAACTGTGACTGTCTGGAAAGTCTACAATGGGGAAACTGAACAGTGACAGTCTGGAGACGTCTACAATGGGGAAACTGAACTGTGACAGTCTGGAGGAGTCTTCAATGGGGAAACTGAACTGTGACAGTCAGGAGGCGTCTACAATGGGTAAACTGAACTATGACAGTCAGGAGGCATCTACAATGGGGAAACTGAACAGTGACAGTCAGGAGGCATCTACAATGGGGAAACTGAGCTGTGACAGTCTGGAGGCGTCTACAATGGGGAAACTGAACTGTGACAGTCAGGCGAAGTCTACAATGAGGAAACTGAACTGTGACAGTCTGGAGAAGTCTACAATGGGGAAACTGAACTGTGACAGTCTGGAGAATTCTACAATGGGGAAACTGAAATGTGACAGTCTGGAGAAGTCTACAGTGAGGAAACTGAACTGTGACAATCTGGAGAAGTCTACAGTGAGGAAACTGAACTGTGACAGTCAGGAGAAGTCTACAATGAGGAAACTGAACTGTGACAGTCTGGAGAAGTCTACAATGGGCTAACTGAACTGACACTGTCAGGTGGCGTCTGCAATGAGGAAACTCAACTGTGACAGTCAGGAGAAGTCTACAACGAGGAAACTGAACTGTGACCGTCTGGAGAAGTCTACAATGAGGAAACTGAACTGTGGTAGTCTGGAGAAGTCTACAATGAGGAAACTGATCTGTGACAGACAGGAGGCATCGACAATGAGGAAACTGAACTGTGACGGTCAGGAGGCATCTACAATGAGGAAACTGCACTGTGACAGTCTGGAGAAGTCTACAATGGGGAAACTGAACTGTGACGGTCAGGAGGCATCTACAATGTGGAAACTGAACTGTGACAGTCAGGAGGCGTCTACAGTGGGGAAACTGAACAGTGACTGTCAGGAGGCATCTACAATGGGGAAACTGAACTGTGATAGTCAGGAGACGTCTACAATGGGGAAACTGAACTGTGACAGTCTGGAGGTGTCTACAATGGAGAAACTGAACTGTGACAGTCTGGAGGAGTCTACAATGGAGAAACTGAACTGTGACAATCTGGAGAAGTCTACAATGAGGAAACTGATCTGTGACAGTCAGGAGGCGTCTACAATGAGGAAACTGCACTGTGACTGTCAGGAGAAGTCTACAATGGGGAAACTGAACTGTGACTGTCTGGAAAGTCTACAATGGGGAAACTGAACAGTGACAGTCTGGAGACGTCTACAATGGGGAAACTGAACTGTGACAGTCTGGAGGAGTCTTCAATGGGGAAACTGAACTGTGACAGTCAGGAGGCGTCTACAATGGGTAAACTGAACTATGACAGTCAGGAGGCATCTACAATGGGGAAACTGAACAGTGACAGTCAGGAGGCATCTACAATGGGGAAACTGAGCTGTGACAGTCAGGAGGCGTCTACATTGAGGGAACTGCACTGTGACTGTCTGGAGAAGTCTACAACGAGGAAAGTGTACTGTGACCGTCTGGAGAAGTCTACAATGAGGAAACTGAACTGTGGTAGTCTGGAGAAGTCTACAATGAGGAAACTGAACTGTGACGGTCAGGAGGCGTCTACAATGAGGAAACTAAACTGTGACGGTCAGGAGGCGTCTACAATGAGGAAACTGCACTGTGACTGTCAGGAGAAGTCTACAATGGGGAAACTGAACTGTGACTGTCTGGAAAGTCTACAATGGGGAAACTGAACTGTGACAGTCTGGAGACGTCTACAATGGGGAAACTGAACTGTGACAGTCTGGAGGAGTCTTCAATGGGGAAACTGAACTGTGACAGTCAGGAGGCGTCTACAATGGGTAAACTGAACTGTGACAGTCAGGAGGCATCTACAATGGGGAAACTGAACAGTGACAGTCAGGAGGCATCTACAATGGGGAAACTGAGCTGTGACAGTCAGGAGGCGTCTACAATGGGGAAACTGAACTGTAACAGTCAGGCGAAGTCTACAATGAGGAAACTGAACTGTGACAGTCTGGAGAAGTCTACAATGGGGAAACTGAACTGTGACAGTCTGGAGAATTCTACAATGGGGAATCTGAACTGTGACAGTCTGGAGAAGTCTACAGTGAGGAAACTGAACTGTGACAATCTGGAGAAGTCTACAATGGGCTAACTGAACTGACACTGTCAGGTGGCGTCCGCAATGAGGAAACTCAACTGTGACAGTCAGGAGAAGTCTACAATGAGGAAACTGATCTGTGAGAGGAGGCATCTACAATGAGGAAACTGAACTGTGACGGTCAGGAAGCGTCTACAATGAGGAAATTTCACTGTGACAGTCTGGAGAAGTCTACAATGGGGAATCTGAACTGTCACGGTCAGGAGGCGTCTACAATGGGGAAACTGAAATGTGACAGTCTGGAGGAGTCTACAATGGGGTAACTGAATTGTGACAGGCAAGAGGCGTCTACAATGGGGAAACTGAACTGTGACAGTCAGGAGAAGTCCACAATGGGGAAACTGATCTGTGACAGTCTGGAGAAGTCTACAATGGGGAAACTGAACTGTGACAGTCTGGAGAAGTCTACAATGGGGAAACTGAACTGTGACCGTCAGGAGAAGTCTACAGTGAGGAAACTGAACTGTGACAGTCTGGAGAAGTCTACAATGAGGAAACTGAACTGTGACAGTCAGGAGCAGTCTACAATGAGGAAAATGAACTGTGACAGTCCTGAGGCATCTACAATGAGGAAACTGAACTGTGGTAGTCTGGAGAAGTCTACAATGAGGAAACTGATCTGTGACAGACAGGAGGCATCGACAATGAGGAAACTGAACTGTGATGGTCAGGAGGCATCTACAATGAGGAAACTGCACTGTGACAGTCTGGAGAAGTCTACAATGGGGAAACTGAACTGTGACGGTCAGGAGGCATCTACAATGGGGAAACTGAACTGTGACAGTCAGGAGGCGTCTACAGTGGGGAAACTGAACAGTGACTGTCAGGAGGCATCTACAATGGGGAAACTGAACTGTGACAGTCAGGAGACGTCTACAATGGGGAAACTGCACTGTGACAGTTAGCAGAAGTCTTCAATGAGGAAACTGCACTGTGACAGTCTGGAGAAGTCTACAATGGGGAAACTGAACTGTGACAGTCAAGAGAAGTCTACAATGAGGAAACAGAACTGTAACAGTCAGGAGGCGTCTACATTGAGGGAACTGCACTTTGACAGACAGGAGGCATCGACAATGAGGAAACTGAACTGTGACGGTCAGGAGGCATCTGCAATGAGGAAACTGCACTGTGACAGTCTGGAGAAGTCTACAATGGGGAAACTGAACTGTGACGGTCAGGAGGCATCTACAATGGGGAAACTGAACTGTGACAGTCAGGAGACGTCTACAATGGGGAAACTGCACTGTGACAGTCTGGAGAAGTCTACAATGGGGAAACTGAACTGTGACAGTCAAGAGAAGTCTACAATGAGGAAACAGAACTGTAACAGTCAGTAGGCGTCTACATTGAGGGAACTGCACTGTGACTGTCTGGAGAAGTCTACAACGAGGAAAGTGTACTGTGACCGTCTGGAGAAGTCTACAATGAGGAAACTGAACTGTGGTAGTCTGGAGAAGTCTACAATGAGGAAACTGAACTGTGACGGTCAGGAGGCGTCTACAATGAGGAAACTAAACTGTGACGGTCAGGAGGCGTCTACAATGAGGAAACTGCACTGTGACTGTCAGGAGAAGTCTACAATGGGGAAACTGAACTGTGACTGTCTGGAAAGTCTACAATGGGGAAACTGAACTGTGACAGTCTGGAGACGTCTACAATGGGGAAACTGAACTGTGACAGTCTGGAGGAGTCTTCAATGGGGAAACTGAACTGTGACAGTCAGGAGGCGTCTACAATGGGTAAACTGAACTGTGACAGTCAGGAGGCATCTACAATGGGGAAACTGAACAGTGACAGTCAGGAGGCATCTACAATGAGGAAACTGAGCTGTGACAGTCAGGAGGCGTCTACAATGGGGAAACTGAACTGTAACAGTCAGGCGAAGTCTACAATGAGGAAACTGAACTGTGACAGTCTGGAGAAGTCTACAATGGGGAAACTGAACTGTGACAATCTGGAGAAGTCTACAATGGGCTAACTGAACTGACACTGTCAGGTGGCGTCCGCAATGAGGAAACTCAACTGTGACAGTCAGGAGAAGTCTACAATGAGGAAACTGATCTGTGAGAGGAGGCATCTACAATGAGGAAACTGAACTGTGACGGTCAGGAAGCGTCTACAATGAGGAAATTTCACTGTGACAGTCTGGAGAAGTCTACAATGGGGAATCTGAACTGTCACGGTCAGGAGGCGTCTACAATGGGGAAACTGAAATGTGACAGTCTGGAGGAGTCTACAATGGGGTAACTGAATTGTGACAGTCAAGAGGCGTCTACAATGGGGAAACTGAACTGTGACAGTCAGGAGAAGTCCACAATGGGGAAACTGATCTGTGACAGTCTGGAGAAGTCTACAATGGGGAAACTGAACTGTGACAGTCTGGAGAAGTCTACAATGGGGAAACTGAACTGTGACCGTCAGGAGAAGTCTACAGTGAGGAAACTGAACTGTGACAGTCTGGAGAAGTCTACAATGAGGAAACTGAACTGTGACAGTCAGGAGCAGTCTACAATGAGGAAAATGAACTGTGACAGTCCTGAGGCATCTACAATGAGGAAACTGAACTGTCACTGTCAGGAGGCGTCTACAATGAGGAAACTGCACTGTGACAGTCTGGAGAAGTCTACAATGGCGAATCTGAACTGTGACGGTCAGGAGGCGTCTACAATGGGGAAACTGAACTGTGACAGTCAGGAGAAGTCTACAATGGGGAAACTGAACTGTGACAGTCAGGAGGCGTCTACAATGGGGAAACTGAACTGTGACAGTCTGGAGGAGTCTACAAGTGGGAAACTGAACTGTGACAGTCAGGAGAAGTCTACAATGGGGAAACTGATCTGTGACAGTCTGGAGAAGTCTACAATGGGGAAAGTGAACTGTGACGGTCAGGAGGCATCCACAATGGGGAAACTGAACTGTGACAGTCAGGAGAAGTCTACAACGAGGAAACTGAACTGTGACAGTCTGGAGAAGTCTACAATGAGGAAACTGATCTGTGACAGTTAGGAGGCATCTACAATGAGGACACTGAACTGTGACGGTCAGGAGGCGTCTACAATGAGGAAACTGCACTGTGACAGTCTGGAGAAGTCTACAATGGGGAAACTGAACTGTGACGGTCAGGAGGCGTCTACAATGGGGAAACTGAACTGTGACAGTCAGGAGGCGTCTGCAGTGGGGAAACTGAAAAGTGACTGTCAGGAGGCATGTACAATGGGGAAACTGACCTGTGACAGTCAGGAGGCGTCTACAATGGGAAAACTGAACTGTGACACTCTGGAGAAATCTACAATGGGGAAACTGAACTGTGACAGTCTGGAGGAGTCTACAATGGGGAAACTGAACTGTGACGGTCAGGAGGCATCTACAATGGGGAAACTGAACTGTGACAGTCAGGAGGCGTCTACAGTGGGGAAACTGAACAGTGACTGTCAGGAGGCATCTACAATGGGGAAACTGAACTGTGACAGTCAGGAGACGTCTACAATGGGGAAACTGCACTGTGACAGTTAGCAGAAGTCTTCAATGAGGAAACTGCACTGTGACAGTCTGGAGAAGTCTACAATGGGGAAACTGAACTGTGACAGTCAAGAGAAGTCTACAATGAGGAAACAGAACTGTAACAGTCAGGAGGCGTCTACATTGAGGGAACTGCACTGTGACTGTCTGGAGAAGTCTACAACGAGGAAAGTGTACTGTGACCGTCTGGAGAAGTCTACAATGAGGAAACTGAACTGTGGTAGTCTGGAGAAGTCTACAATGAGGAAACTGATCTGTGACAGTCAGGAGGCATCTACAATGAGGAAACTGAACTGTGACGGTCAGGAGGCGTCTACAATGAGGAAACTGCACTGTGACTGTCAGGAGAAGTCTACAATGGGGAAACTGAACTGTGACTGTCTGGAAAGTCTACAATGGGGAAACTGAACTGTGACAGTCTGGAGACGTCTACAATGGGGAAACTGAACTGTGACAGTCTGGAGGAGTCTTCAATGGGGAAACTGAACTGTGACAGTCAGGAGGCGTCTACAATGGGTAAACTGAACTGTGACAGTCAGGAGGCATCTACAATGGGGAAACTGAACAGTGACAGTCAGGAGGCATCTACAATGGGGAAACTGAGCTGTGACAGTCAGGAGGCGTCTACAATGGGGAAACTGAACTGTGACAGTCAGGCGAAGTCTACAATGAGGAAACTGAACTGTGACAGTCTGGAGAAGTCTACAATGGGGAAACTGAACTGTGACAGTCTGGAGAATTCTACAATGGGGAAACTGAACTGTGACAGTCTGGAGAAGTCTACAGTGAGGAAACTGAACTGTGACAATCTGGAGAAGTCTACAGTGAGGAAACTGAACTGCGACAGTCAGGAGAAGTCTACAATGAGGAAACTGAACTGTGACAGTCTGGAGAAGTCTACAATGGGCTAACTGAACTGACACTGTCAGGAGGCGTCCGCAATGAGGAAACTCAACTGTGACAGTCAGGAGAAGTCTACAATGAGGAAACTGATCTGTGACAGGAGGCATCTACAATGAGGAAACTGAACTGTGACGGTCACGAAGCGTCTACAATGAGGAAACTTCACTGTGACAGTCTGGAGAAGTCTACAATGGGGAATCTGAACTGTCATGGTCAGGAGGCGTCTACAATGGGGAAACTGAAATGTGACAGTCTGGAGGAGTCTACAATGGGGTAACTGAACTGTGACAGTCAAGAGAAGTCTACAATGAGGAAACAGAACTGTGACAGTCAGGAGGCGTCTACAGTGGGGAAACTGAACAGTGACAGTTAGGAGGCATCTACAATGGGGAAACTGTGCTGTGACAGTCAAGAAGCGTCTACAATGGGGAAACTGAACTGTGACAGTCAGGAGAAGTCCACAATGGGGAAACTGATCTGTGACAGTCTGGAGAAGTCTACAATGGGGAAACTGAACTGTGACAGTCTGGAGAAGTCTACAATGGGGAAACTGAACTGTGACCGTCTGGAGAAGTCTACAGTGAGGAAACTGAACTGTGACAGTCTGGAGAAGTCTACAATGGGGAAACTGAACTGTGACAGTCTGGAGAAGTCTACAATGGGGAAACTGAACTGTGACTGTCTGGAGAAGTCTACAATGAGGAAAATGAACTGTGACAGTCCTGAGGCATCTACAATGAGGAAACTGAACTGTCACTGTCAGGAGGCGTCTACAATGAGGAAACTGCACTGTGACAGTCTGGAGAAGTCTACAATGGGGAAACTGAACTGTGACAGTCTGGAGAAGTCTACAATGAGGAAAATGAACTGTGACAGTCCTGAGGCATCTACAATGAGGAAACTGAACTGTCACTGTCAGGAGGCGTCTACAATGAGGAAACTGCACTGTGACAGTCTGGAGAAGTCTACAATGGCGAATCTGAACTGTGACGGTCAGGAGGCGTCTACAATGGGGAAACTGAACTGTGACAGTCAGGAGAAGTCTACAAAGGGGAAACTGAACTGTGACAGTCAGGAGGCGTCTTCAATGGGGAAACTGAACTGTGACAGTCTGGAGGAGTCTACAAGGGGGAAACTGAACTGTGACAGTCAGGAGAAGTCTACAATGGGGAAACTGATCTGTGACAGTCTGGAGAAGTCTACAATGGGGAAAGTGAACTGTGACGGTCAGGAGGCATCCACAATGGGGAAACTGAACTGTGACAGTCAGGAGAAGTCTACAACGAGGAAACTGAACTGTGACAGTCTGGAGAAGTCTACAATGAGGAAACTGAACTGTGGTAGTCTGGAGAAGTCTACAATGAGGAAACTGATCTGTGACAGTTAGGAGGCATCTACAATGAGGAAACTGAACTGTGACGGTCAGGAGGCGTCTACAATGAGGAAACTGCACTGTGACAGTCTGGAGAAGTCTACAATGGGGAAACTGCACTGTGACGGTCAGGAGGCGTCTACAATGGGGAAACTGAACTGTTACAGTATGGAGAAGTCTACAATGGGGAAACTGAATTGTGACAGTCAGGAGAAGTCTACAATGAGGAAACAGAACTGTGACAGTCAGGAGGCGTCTGCAGTGGGGAAACTGAAAAGTGACTGTCAGGAGGCATGTACAATGGGGAAACTGACCTGTGACAGTCAGGAGGCGTCTACAATGGGGAAACTGAACTGTGACACTCTGGAGAAATCTACAATGGGGTAACTGAACTGTGACAGTCTGGAGAAGTCTACAATGGGGAAACTGAACTGTGACAGTATGGAGAAGTCTACAATGGGGAAACTGAACTGTGACAGTCAAGAGAAGTCTACAATGAGGAAACTGAACTGCGACAGTCTGGAGAAGTCTACAATGGGCTAACTGAACTGTCACTGTCAGGAGGCGTCTACAATGAGGAAACTCAACTGTGACAGTCAGGAGAAGTCTACAATGAGGAAACTGATCTGTGACAGTCAGTAGGCATCTACAATGAGGAAACTGAACTGTGACGGTCAGGAGGCGTCTACATTGAGGAAACTGCACTGTGACTGTCTGGAGAAGTCTACAACGAGGAAAGTGTACTGTGACCGTCTGGATAAGTCTACAATGAGGAAACTGAACTGTGACAGTCAGGAGGCATCTACAATGAGGAAACTGAACTGTCACTGTCAGGAGGCGTCTACAATGAGGAAACTGCACTGTGACAGTCTGGAGAAGTCTACAATGGCGAATCTGAACTGTGACGGTCAGGAGGCGTCTACAATGGGGAAACTGAACTGTGACAGTCAGGAGAAGTCTACAATGGGGAAACTGAACTGTGACAGTCAGGAGGCGTCTACAATGGGGAAACTGAACTGTGACAGTCTGGAGGAGTCTACAAGGGGGAAACTGAACTGTGACAGTCAGGAGAAGTCTACAATGGGGAAACTGATCTGTGACAGTCTGGAGAAGTCTACAATGGGGAAAGTGAACTGTGACGGTCAGGAGGCATCCACAATGGGGAAACTGAACTGTGACAGTCAGGGGAAGTCTACAACGAGGAAACTGAACTGTGACAGTCCGGAGAAGTCTACAATGAGGAAACTGAACTGTGGTAGTCTGGAGAAGTCTACAATGAGGAAACTGATCTGTGACAGTTAGGAGGCATCTACAATGAGGAAACTGAACTGTGACGGTCAGGAGGCGTCTACAATGAGGAAACTGCACTGTGACAGTCTGGAGAAGTCTACAATGGGGAAACTGAACTGTGACGGTCAGGAGGCGTCTACAATGGGGAAACTGAACTGTTACAGTATGGAGAAGTCTACAATGGGGAAACTGAATTGTGACAGTCAGGAGAAGTCTACAATGAGGAAACAGAACTGTGACAGTCAGGAGGCGTCTGCAGTGGGGAAACTGAAAAGTGACAGTCAGGAGGCATGTACAATGGGGAAACTGACCTGTGACAGTCAGGAGGCGTCTACAATGGGGAAACTGAACTGTGACAGTCTGGAGGAGTCTACAATGGAGAAACTGAACTGTGACAGTCTGGAGGAGTCTACAATGGAGAAACTGAACTGTGACAATCTGGGGAAGTCTACAATGGGGAAAGTGAACTGTGACAGTCAGGAGGCATCCACAATGGGGAAACTGAACTGTGACAGTCAGGCGAAGTCTACAATGAGGAAACTGAACTGTGACAGTCTGGAGAAGTCTACCGTGAGGAAACTGAACTGTGAGAGTCAGGAGAAGTCTTCAATGAGGAAACTGCACTGTGACAGTCTGGAGTAGTCTACAATGGGGAAACTGAACTGTGACAGTATGGAGAAGTCTACACTGGGGAAACTGAACTGTGACAGTCAAGAGAAGTCTACAATGAGGAAACAGAAGTGTGACAGTCAGGAGGCGTCTACAGTGGGGAATCTGAACTGTGACAGTCAGGAGGCATCTACAATGTAGAAACTGACCTGTGACAGTCAGGAGGCTTCAACAATGGGGAAACTGAACTGTGACAGTCAGGAGAAGTCTACAATCGGGAAACTGAACTGTGACAGTCTGGAAAGTATACAATGGGGAAACTGAACTGTGATAGTCAGTAGAAGTCTGCAATGGTGAAACTGAACTGTGACAGTCAGGATAAGTCTACAATGAGGAAACAGAACTGTGACAGTCTGGAGAAGTCTACAATGGGGTAACTGAACTCTGACGGTCAGTAGGCATCCACAATTGTGAAACTGAACTGTGACAGTCAGGAGAAGTCTACAATGGTGAAACTGAACTGTGACAGTCAGGAGGCGTCTACAATGGGGAAACTGAACTGTGACAGTCTGGAGGAGTCTACAATGGGGAAACTGAACTGTGACAGTCAGGAGAAGTCTACAATGGGGAAACTGAACTGTGACAGTCAGGAGAAGTCTACAATGAGAAAACAGAACTGTGACAGTCAGGAGGCGTCTACAGTGGGGAAACTGAACAGTGACTGTCAGGAGGCATCTACAATGGGGAAACTGAACTGTGACAGTCAGGAGGCGTCTACAATGGGGAAACTGAACTATGACAGTCAGCAGAAGTCTTCAATGAGGAAACTGAACTGTGACAGTCTGGAGAAGTCTACAATGGGGAAACTGAACTGTGACACTCTGGAGAAATCTACAATGGGGAAAGTGAACTGTGACAGTCAGGAGGCATCCACAATGGGGAAACTGAACTGTGACAGTCAGGCGAAGTCTACAATGAGGAAACTGAACTGTGACAGTCTGGAGAAGTCTACCGTGAGGAAACTGAACTGTGACAGTCAGGAGTAGTCTACAATGGGGAAACTGAACTGTGACAGTATGGAGAAGTCTACACTGGGGAAACTGAACTGTGACAGTCAAGAGAATTCTACAATGAGGAAACAGAAGTGTGACAGTCAGGAGGCGTCTACAGTGGGGAATCTGAACAGTGACAGTCAGGAGGCATCTACAATGGGGAAACTGACCTGTGACAGTCAGGAGGCGTCTACAATGGGGAAACTGAACTGTGACAGTCAAGAGAAGTCTACAATGGGAAACTGAACTGTGACAGTCTGGAACGGACACAATGGGGAAACTGAACTGTGATAGTCAGTAGAAGTCTGCAATGGTGAAACTGAACTGTGACAGTCAGGATAAGTCTACAATGAGGAAACTGAACTGTGACAGTCTGGAGAAGTCTACAATGGGGTAACTGAACTCTGACGGTCAGTAGGCATCCACAATTGTGAAACTGAACTGTGACAGTCAGGAGAAGTCTACAATGGGGAAACTGAACTGTGACAGTCAGGAGGCGTCTACAATGGGGAAACTGAACTGTGACAGTCTGGAGGAGTCTACAATGGGGAAACTGAACTGTGACAGTCATGAGAAGTCTACAATGGGGAAACTGATCTGTGACAGTCTGGAGAAGTCTACAATGGGGAAAGTGAACTGTGACGGTCAGGAGGCATCCACAATGGGGAAACTGAACTGTGACCGTCAGGAGAAGTCTACAACGAGGAAACTGAACTGTGACAGTCTGGAGAAGTCTACAATGAGGAAACTGAACTGTGGTAGTCTGGAGAAGTCTACAATGAGGAAACTGATCTGTGACAGTCAGGAGGCATCGACAATGAGGAAACTGAACTGTGACGGTCAGGAGGCATCTACAATGAGGAAACTGCACTGTGACAGTCTGGAGAAGTCTACAATGGGGAAATGAACTGTGACGGTCAGGAGGCATCTACAATGGGGAAACTGAACTGTGACAGTCAGGAGGCGTCTACAGTGGGGAAACTGAACAGTGACTGTCAGGAGGCATCTACAATGGGGAAACTGAACTGTGACAGTCAGGAGGCGTCTACAATGGGGAAACTGTACTGTGACAGTTAGCAGAAGTCTTCAATGAGGAAACTGCACTGTGACAGTCAGGAGAAGTCTACAATGGGGAAACTGAACTGTGACAGTATGGAGAAGTCTACAATGGGGAAACTGAACTGTGACATTCAAGAGAAGTCTACAATGAGGAAACAGAACTGTAACAGTCAGGAGGCGTCTACAGTGGGGAAACTGAACAGTGACAGTCCGGAGGCATCTACAATGGGGAAACTGAACTGTGACAGTCAGGAGGCGTCTACAATGGGGAAACTGAACTGTGACAGTCAGGAGAAGTCTACAATGGGGAAACTGAACTGTGACAGTCTGGAGAAGTCTACCGTGAGGAAACTGAACTGTGACAGTCAGGAGAAGTCTACAATGAGGAAACTGAACTGTGACAGTCTGGAGAACTCTACAAAGGGCTAACTGAACTGTCACTGTCAGGAGGCGTCTACAATGAGGAAACTCAACTGTGACAGTCAGGAGAAGTCTACAATGAGGAAACTGATCTGTGACAGTCAGGAGGCATCTACAATGAGGAAACTGAACTGTGACGGTCAGGAGGCGTCTACATTGAGGAAACTGCACTGTGACTGTCTGGAGAAGTCTACAACGAGGAAAGTGTACTGTCACCGTCTGGAGAAGTCTACAATGAGGAAACTGAACTGTGGTAGTCTGGAGAAGTCTACAATGAGGAAACTGATCTGTGACAGTCAGGAGGCATCTACAATGAGGAAACTGAACTGTGACGGTCAGGAACCGTCTACAGTGAGGAAACTGAACTGTGACAATCTGGAGAAGTCTACAGTGAGGAAACTGAACTGTGACAGTCAGGAGAAGTCTACAATGAGGAAACTGAACTGTGACAGTTGGAGAAGTCTACAATGGGCTAACTGAACTGACACTGTCAGGTGGCGTCTGCAATGAGGAAACTCAATTGTGACAGTCAGGAGAAGTCTACAATGAGGAAACTGATCTGTGACAGGAGGCATCTACAATGAGGAAACTGAACTGTGACGGTCAGGAAGCGTCTACAATGAGGAAACTTCACTGTGACAGTCTGGAGAAGTCTACAATGGGGTAACTGAACTGTGACAGTCAGGAGAAGTCTACAATGGGGAAAGTAAACTGTGACGGTCAGGAGGCATCCACAATGGGGAAACTGAACTGTGACAGCCAGGAGAAGTCTACAACGAGGAAACTGAACTGTGACCGTCTGGAGAAGTCTACAATGAGGAAACTGAACTGTGGCAGTCTGGAGAAGTCTACAATGAGGAACCCTGATCTGTGACAGTCAGGAGGCATCTACAATTAGGAAACTGAACTGTGACGGTCAGGAAGCGTCTACAATGAGGAAACTGCACTGTGACAGTCTGGAGAAGTCTTCAATTGGGAAACTGAACTGTGACAGTATGGAGAAGTCTACAATGAGGAAACTGAACTGTGACAGTCTGGAGAATCTACAATGGGAAACTGAACTGTGACAGTCTGGAGAAGTCTACAATGGGGAAACTGAACTGTGACAGTCTGGAGAAGTCTACAATGGGGAATAAGAACTGTGACAGTCAGGAGGCGTCTACAATGGATAACAGAACTGTGACAGTCTGGAGAAGTCTACTATGGGGAAACTGAACTGTGACAGTCAGGAGAAGTCTACAATGGGGAAACTGAACTGTGACGGTCAGTAGGCGTCTGCAATGGGTAAACTGAACTGTGACAGTCTGGAGAAGTCTAAAATGGGGAAACTGAACAGTGACGGTCAGGAGGCGTCTACAATGGGGCAACTGAACTGTGACCGTCTGGAGAAGGCTACAATGAGGAAACTGAGCTGTGACAGTCTAGAGAAGACTACAATGGGGAAACTGAACTGTGACAGTAGCAGGTATCTACAATGGGGAAACTGAACTGTGACAGTCTGGAGAAGTCTACAATGGGCTAACTGAACTGTCACTGTCAGGAGGCGTCTACAATGAAGAAACTCAACTGTGACAGTCAGGAGAAGTCTACAATGAGGAAACTGAACTGTGACGGTCAGGAGGCGTCTACAATGAGGAAACTGCACTGTGACAGTCTGGAGAAGTCTACAATGGGGAATCTGAACTGTGACGGTCAGGAGGCGTCTACATTGGGGAAACTGAACTGTGACAGTCAGGAGAAGTCTATAATGAGGAAACAGAACTGTGACAGTCAGGAGGCGTCTACAGTGGGGAAACTGAACTGTGACAGTCAGGAGGCGTCTACAATGGTGAAACTGAACTGTGACTGTCAGGAGAAGTCTACAATGGGGAAACTGAACTGTGACAGTCTGGAAAGTCTGCAATGGGGAAACTGAACTGTGACAGTCTGGAGAAGTCTACAATGGGGAAACTGAACTGTGACAGTCTGGAGGAGTCTTCAATGGGGAAACTGAACTGTGACACTCTGGAGAAATCTACAATGGGGAAACTGAACTGTGGTAGTCTGGAGAAGTCTACAATGAGGAAACTGACCTGTGACAGTCAGGAGGCGTCTACAATGAGGAAACTCAACTGTGACAGTCAGGAGAAGTCTACAATGAGGAAACTGATCTGTGACAGTCAGGAGGCATCTACAATGAGGAAACTGAACTGTGACGGTTAGGAGGCGTCTAAATTGAGGAAACTGCACTGTGACTGTCTGGAGAAGTCTACAACGAGGAAAGTGTACTGTCACCGTCTGGAGAAGTCTACAATGAGGAAACTGAACTGTGGTAGTCTGGAGAAGTCTACAATGAGGAAACTGATCTGTGACAGTCAGGAGGCATCTACAATGAGGAAACTGAACTGTGACGGTCAGGAACCGTCTACAGTGAGGAAACTGAACTGTGACAATCTGGAGAAGTCTACAGTGAGGAAACTGAACTGTGACAGTCAGGAGAAGTCTACAATGAGGAAACTGAACTGTGACAGTTGGAGAAGTCTACAATGGGCTAACTGAACTGACACTGTCAGGTGGCGTCTGCAATGAGGAAACTCAACTGTGACAGTCAGGAGAAGTCTACAATGAGGAAACTGATCTGTGACAGGAGGCATCTACAATGAGGAAACTGAACTGTGACGGTCAGGAAGCGTCTACAATGAGGAAACTTCACTGTGACAGTCTGGAGAAGTCTACAATGGGGTATCTGAACTGTCACGGTCAGGAGGCGTCTACAATGGGGAAACTGAAATGTGACAGTCTGGAGGAGTCTACAATGGGGTAACTGAACTGTGACAGTCAGGAGAAGTCTACAATGGGGAAAGTAAACTGTGACGGTCAGGAGGCATCCACAATGGGGAAACTGAACTGTGACAGCCAGGAGAAGTCTACAACGAGGAAACTGAACTGTGACCGTCTGGAGAAGTCTACAATGAGGAAACTGAACTGTGGCAGTCTGGAGAAGTCTACAATGAGGAACCCTGATCTGTGACAGTCAGGAGGCATCTACAATTAGGAAACTGAACTGTGACGGCCAGGAAGCGTCTACAATGAGGAAACTGCACTGTGACAGTCTGGAGAAGTCTTCAATTGGGAAACTGTACTGTGACAGTATGGAGAAGTCTACAATGAGGAAACTGAACTGTGACAGTCTGGAGAAGTCTACAATGGGAAACTGAACTGTGACAGTCTGGAGAAGTCTACAATGGGGAAACTGAACTGTGACAGTCTGGAGAAGTCTACAATGGGGAATCAGAACTGTGACAGTCAGGAGGCGTCTACAATGGATAACAGAACTGTGACAGTCTGGAGAAGTCTACTATGGGGAAACTGAACTGTGACAGTCAGGAGAAGTCTACAATGGGGAAACTGAACTGTGACGGTCAGTAGGCGTCTGCAATGGGTAAACTGAACTGTGACAGTCTGGAGAAGTCTAAAATGGGGAAACTGAACAGTGACGGTCAGGAGGCGTCTACAATGGGGCAACTGAACTGTGACCGTCTGGAGAAGGCTACAATGAGGAAACTGAGCTGTGACAGTCTGGAGAAGACTACAATGGGGAAACTGAACTGTGACAGTAGCAGGTATCTACAATGGGGAAACTGAACTGTGACAGTCTGGAGAAGTCTACAATGGGCTAACTGAACTGTCACTGTCAGGAGGCGTCTACAATGAAGAAACTCAACTGTGACAGTCAGGAGAAGTCTACAATGAGGAAACTGAACTGTGACGGTCAGGAGGCGTCTACAATGAGGAAACTGCACTGTGACAGTCTGGAGAAGTCTACAATGGGGAATCTGAACTGTGACGGTCAGGAGGCGTCTACAATGGGGAAACTGAACTGTTACAGTATGGAGAAGTCTACATTGGGGAAACTGAACTGTGACGGTCAGGAGAAGTCTATAATGAGGAAACAGAACTGTGACAGTCAGGAGGCGTCTACAGTGGGGAAACTGAACTGTGACAGTCAGGAGGCGTCTACAATGGTGAAACTGAACTGTGACTGTCAGGAGAAGTCTACAATGGGGAAACTGAACTGTGACAGTCTGGAAAGTCTGCAATGGGGAAACTGAACTGTGACAGTCTGGAGAAGTCTACAATGGGGAAACTGAACTGTGACAGTCTGGAGGAGTCTTCAATGGGGAAACTGAACTGTGACACTCTGGAGAAATCTACAATGGGGAAACTGAACTGTGACAGTCTGGAGGAGTCTACAATGGGGAAACTGAACTGTGACAGTCTGGAGAAGTCTAAAATGAGGAAACTGATCTGTGACAGTCAGGAGGCATGTACAATTAGGAAACTGAACTGTGACGGTCAGGAAGCGTCTACAATGAGGAAACTGCACTGTGACAGTCTGGAGAAGTCTTCAATTGGGAAACTGAACTGTGACAGTATGGAGAAGTCTACAATGGGGAAACTGAAATGTGACTGTCAAGAGAAGTCTACAATGAGGAAACAGAACTGTAACATTCAGGAGGCTTCTACAGTGGGGAAACTGAACAGTGACATTCAGGAGGCCACTACAATGGGGAAACTGAACTGTGACAGTCAGGAGGCGTCTACAATGGGGAATCTGAACTGTGACAGTCTGTAAAGTCTACAATGGGGAAACTGAACTGTGACAGTCAGGAGAAGTCTACAATGTGGAAGCTGAACTGTCACACTCTGGAGAAGTCTACAATTAGGAAACTGAACTGTGACAGTCTGGAGAAGTCTACAATGGGGAAACTGATCTGTTACGGTCTGGAGAAGTCTACAATGGGGAAACTGAACTGTGACACTCTGGAGGTGTCTACAATGGGGAAACTGAACTGTGACAGTTACTAGAAGTCTACAATGGAGAAACTGAACTGTGACAGTCAGGAGGCATCCACAATGGGGAAACTGAACTGTGACCGTCTGGAGAAGTCTACAATGGGGAAACAGTACTGTGTCAGTCAGGAGGCGTCTACAATGGATAACAGAACTGTGACAGTCTGGAGAAGTCTACTATGGGGAAACTGAACTGTGACAGTCAGGAGAAGTCTACAATGGGGAAACTGAACTGTGACGGTCAGGAGGCGTCTGCAATGGGTAAACTGAACTGTGACAGTCTGGAGAAGACTACAATGGGGAAACAGATTTGTGACGGTCTGGAGAAGTCTACAGTGCGGAAATTGAACTGTGACAGTCAGGAGAAGTCTAAAATGGGGAAACTGAACAGTGACGGTCAGGAGGCGTCTACAATGGGGCAACTGAACTGTGACCGTCTGGAGAAGGCTACAATGAGGAAACTGAGCTGTGACAGTCAGGAGAAGTCTACAATGAGGAAACTGATCTGTGACAGGAGGCATCTACAATGAGGAAACTGAACTGTGACGGTCAGGAGGCGTCTACAATGAGGAAACTGCACTGTGACAGTCTGGAGAAGTCTACAATGGGGAATCTGAACTGTGACGGTCAGGAGGCGTCTACAATGGGGAAACTGAACTGTGACAGTCAGGAGGCGTCTACAGTGGGG
Source organism: Hypanus sabinus (assembly GCF_030144855.1). Taxonomy (NCBI): domain Eukaryota; kingdom Metazoa; phylum Chordata; class Chondrichthyes; order Myliobatiformes; family Dasyatidae; genus Hypanus; species Hypanus sabinus. The sequence continues at coordinate 82,679,721 of NC_082713.1, read as the reverse complement.
AAACTGAACAGTGACTGTCAGGAGGCATCTACAATGGGGAATCTGAACTGTGACAGTCAGGAGGCGTCTACAATGGGGAAACTGAACTGTGACAGTCAGGAGAAGTCTACAATGGGGAAACTGAACTGTGACAGTCTGGAGAAGTCTACCGTGAGGAAACTGAACTGTGACAGTCAGGAGAAGTCTACAATGAGGAAACTGAACTGTGACAGTCTGGAGAAGTCTACAATGGGCTAATTGAACTGTCACTGTCAGGAGGCGTCTACAATGAGGAAACTCAACTGTGACAGTCAGGAGAAGTCTACAATGAGGAAACTGATCTGTGACAGTCAGGAGGCATCTACAATGAGGAAACTGCACTGTGACGGTCAGGAGGCGTCTACATTGAGGAAACTGCACTGTGACTGTCTGGAGAAGTCTACAACGAGGAAAGTGTACTGTGGTAGTCTGGAGAAGTCTACAATGAGGAAACTGATCTGTGACAGTCAGGAGGCATCTACAATGAGGAAACTGAACTGTGACGGTCAGGAACCGTCTACAGTGAGGAAACTGAACTGTGACAATCTGGAGAAGTCTACAGTGAGGAAACTGAACTGTGACAGTCAGGAGAAGTCTACAATGAGGAAACTGAACTGTGACAGTTGGAGAAGTCTACAATGGGCTAACTGAACTGACACTGTCAGGTGGCGTCTGCAATGAGGAAACTCAACTGTGACAGTCAGGAGAAGTCTACAATGAGGAAACTGATCTGTGACAGTCAGGAGGCATCTACAATGAGGAAACTGAACTGTGACGGTCAGGAAGCGTCTACAATGAGGAAACTTCACTGTGACAGTCTGGAGAAGTCTACAATGGGGTATCTGAACTGTCACGGTCAGGAGGCGTCTACAATGGGGAAACTGAAATGTGACAGTCTGGAGGAGTCTACAATGGGGTAACTGAACTGTGACAGTCAGGAGAAGTCTACAATGGGGAAAGTAAACTGTGACGGTCAGGAGGCATCCACAATGGGGAAACTGAACTGTGACAGCCAGGAGAAGTCTACAACGAGGATACTGAACTGTGACCGTCTGGAGAAGTCTACAATGAGGAAACTGAACTGTGGCAGTCTGGAGAAGTCTACAATGAGGAAACTGATCTGTGACAGTCAGGAGGCATCTACAATGAGGAAACTGAACTGTGACGGTCAGGAACCATCTACAGTGAGGAAACTGAACTGTGACAATCTGGAGAAGTCTACAGTGAGGAAACTGAACTGTGACAGTCAGGAGAAGTCTACAATGAGGAAACTGAACTGTGACAGTTGGAGAAGTCTACAATGGGCTAACTGAACTGACACTGTCAGGTGGCGTCTGCAATGAGGAAACTCAACTGTGACAGTCAGGAGAAGTCTACAATGAGGAAACTGATCTGTGACAGGAGGCATCTACAATGAGGAAACTGAACTGTGACGGTCAGGAAGCGTCTACAATGAGGAAACTTCACTGTGACAGTCTGGAGAAGTCTACAATGGGGTATCTGAACTGTCACGGTCAGGAGGCGTCTACAATGGGGAAACTGAAATGTGACAGTCTGGAGGAGTCTACAATGGGGTAACTGAACTGTGACAGTCAGGAGAAGTCTACAATGGGGAAAGTAAACTGTGACGGTCAGGAGGCATCCACAATGGGGAAACTGAACTGTGACAGCCAGGAGAAGTCTACAACGAGGAAACTGAACTGTGACCGTCTGGAGAAGTCTACAATGAGGAAACTGAACTGTGGCAGTCTGGAGAAGTCTACAATGAGGAAACTGATCTGTGACAGTCAGGAGGCATCTACAATTAGGAAACTGAACTGTGACGGTCAGGAAGCGTCTACAATGAGGAAACTGCACTGTGACAGTCTGGAGAAGTCTTCAATTGGGAAACTGAACTGTGACAGTATGGAGAAGTCTACAATGAGGAAACTGAACTGTGACTGTCTGGAGAAGTCTACAATGGGGAAACTGAACTGTGACAGTCTGTAGAAGTCTACAATGGGGAAACTGAACTGTGACAGTCTGGAGAAGTCTACAATGGGGAAACAGTACTGTGACAGTCAGGAGGCGTCTACAATGGATAACAGAACTGTGACAGTCTGGAGAAGTCTACTATGGGGAAACTGAACTGTGACAGTCAGGAGAAGTCTACAATGGGGAAACTGAACTGTGACGGTCAGGAGGCGTCTGCAATGGGTAAACTGAACTGTGACAGTCTGGAGAAGTCTAAAATGGGGAAACTGAACAGTGACGGTCAGGAGGCGTCTACAATGGGGCAACTGAACTGTGACCGTCTGGAGAAGGCTACAATGAGGAAACTGAGCTGTGACAGTCTGGAGAAGACTACAATGGGGAAACTGAACTGTGACAGTAGCAGGTATCTACAATGGGGAAACTGAACTGTGACAGTCTGGAAAGTCTGCAATGGGGAAACTGAACTGTGACAGTCTGGAGAAGTCTACAATGGGGAAACTGAACTGTGACAGTCTGGAGGAGTCTTCAATGGGGAAACTGAACTGTGACACTCTGGAGAAATCTACAATGGGGAAACTGAACTGTGACAGTCTGGAGGAGTCTACCATGGGGAAACTGAACTGTGACAGTCTGGAGAAGTCTACAATGAGGAAACTGATCTGTGACAGTCAGGAGGCATGTACAATTAGGAAACTGAACTGTGACGGTCAGGAAGCGTCTACAATGAGGAAACTGCACTGTGACAGTCTGGAGAAGTCTTCAATTGGGAAACTGAACTGTGACAGTATGGAGAAGTCTACAATGGGGAAACTGAACTGTGACTGTCAAGAGAAGTCTACAATGAGGAAACAGAACTGTAACATTCAGGAGGCTTCTACAGTGGGGAAACTGAACAGTGACATTCAGGAGGCCACTACAATGGGGAAACTGAACTGTGACAGTCAGGAGGCGTCTACAATGGGGAATCTGAACTGTGACAGTCTGTAAAGTCTACAATGGGGAAACTGAACTGTGACAGTCAGGAGAAGTCTACAATGTGGAAGCTGAACTGTCACACTCTGGAGAAGTCTACAATGAGGAAACTGAACTGTGACAGTCTGGAGAAGTCTACAATGGGGAAACTGATCTGTTACGGTCTGGAGAAGTCTACAATGGGGAAACTGAACTGTGACACTCTGGAGGTGTCTACAATGGGGAAACTGAACTGTGACAGTTACTAGAAGTCTACAATGGAGAAACTGAACTGTGACAGTCAGGAGGCATCCACAATGGGGAAACTGAACTGTGACAGTCTGGAGAAGTCTACAATGGGGAAACAGTACTGTGTCAGTCAGGAGGCGTCTACAATGGATAACAGAACTGTGACAGTCTGGAGAAGTCTACTATGGGGAAACTGAACTGTGACAGTCAGGAGAAGTCTACAATGGGGAAACTGAACTGTGACGGTCAGGAGGCGTCTGCAATGGGTAAACTGAACTGTGACAGTCTGGAGAAGACTACAATGGGGAAACAGATTTGTGACGGTCTGGAGAAGTCTACAGTGCGGAAATTGAACTGTGACAGTCATGAGAAGTCTAAAATGGGGAAACTGAACAGTGACGGTCAGGAGGCGTCTACAATGGGGCAACTGAACTGTGACCGTCTGGAGAAGGCTACAATGAGGAAACTGAGCTGTGACAGTCAGGAGAAGTCTACAATGAGGAAACTGATCTGTGACAGGAGGCATCTACAATGAGGAAACTGAACTGTGACGGTCAGGAGGCGTCTACAATGAGGAAACTGCACTGTGACAGTCTGGAGAAGTCTACAATGGGGAATCTGAACTGTGACGGTCAGGAGGCGTCTACAATGGGGAAACTGAACTGTGACAGTCAGGAGGCGTCTACAGTGGGGAAACTGAACAGTGACTGTCAGGAGGCATCTACAATGGGGAATCTGAACTGTGACAGTCAGGAGGCGTCTACAATGGGGAAACTGTACTGTGACAGTTAGCAGAAGTCTTCAATGAGGAAACTGCACTGTGACAGTCTGGAGAAGTCTACAATGGGGAAATTGAACTGTGACAGTATGGAGAAGTCTACAATGGGGAAACTGAACTGTGACATTCAAGAGAAGTCTACAATGAGGAAACAGAACTGTAACAGTCAGGAGGCGTCTACAGTGGGGAAACTGAACAGTGACAGTCCGGAGGCATCTACAATGGGGAAACTGAACTGTGACAGTCAGGAGGCGTCTACAATGGGGAAACTGAACTGTGACAGTCAGGAGAAGTCTACAATGGGGAAACTGAACTGTGACAGTCTGGAGAAGTCTACCGTGAGGAAACTGAACTGTGACAGTCAGGAGAAGTCTACAATGTGGAAACTGAACTGTGACAGTCTGGAGAAGTCTACAATGGGCTAACTGAACTGTCACTGTCAGGAGGCGTCTACAATGAGGAAACTCAACTGTGACAGTCAGGAGAAGTCTACAATGAGGAAACTGATCTGTGACAGTCAGGAGGCATCTACAATGAGGAAACTGAACTGTGACGGTCAGGAGGCGTCTAAATTGAGGAAACTGCACTGTGACTGTCTGGAGAAGTCTACAACGAGGAAAGTGTACTGTCACCGTCTGGAGAAGTCTACAATGAGGAAACTGAACTGTGGTAGTCTGGAGAAGTCTACAATGAGGAAACTGATCTGTGACAGTCAGGAGGCATCTACAATGAGGAAACTGAACTGTGACGGTCAGGAACCGTCTACAGTGAGGAAACTGAACTGTGACAATCTGGAGAAGTCTACAGTGAGGAAACTGAACTGTGACAGTCAGGAGAAGTCTACAATGAGGAAACTGAACTGTGACAGTTGGAGAAGTCTACAATGGGCTAACTGAACTGACACTGTCAGGTGGCGTCTGCAATGAGGAAACTCAACTGTGACAGTCAGGAGAAGTCTACAATGAGGAAACTGATCTGTGACAGTCAGGAGGCATCTACAATGAGGAAACTGAACTGTGACGGTCAGGAAGCGTCTACAATGAGGAAACTTCACTGTGACAGTCTGGAGAAGTCTACAATGGGGTATCTGAACTGTCACGGTCAGGAGGCGTCTACAATGGGGAAACTGAAATGTGACAGTCTGGAGGAGTCTACAATGGGGTAACTGAACTGTGACAGTCAGGAGAAGTCTACAATGGGGAAAGTAAACTGTGACGGTCAGGAGGCATCCACAATGGGGAAACTGAACTGTGACAGCCAGGAGAAGTCTACAACGAGGAAACTGAACTGTGACCGTCTGGAGAAGTCTACAATGAGGAAACTGAACTGTGGCAGTCTGGAGAAGTCTACAATGAGGAAACTGATCTGTGACAGTCAGGAGGCATCTACAATGAGGAAACTGAACTGTGACGGTCAGGAACCGTCTACAGTGAGGAAACTGAACTGTGACAATCTGGAGAAGTCTACAGTCAGGAAACTGAACTGTGACAGTCAGGAGAAGTCTACAATGAGGAAACTGAACTGTGACAGTTGGAGAAGTCTACAATGGGCTAACTGAACTGACACTGTCAGGTGGCGTCTGCAATGAGGAAACTCAACTGTGACAGTCAGGAGAAGTCTACAATGAGGAAACTGATCTGTGACAGGAGGCATCTACAATGAGGAAACTGAACTGTGACGGTCAGGAAGCGTCTACAATGAGGAAACTTCACTGTGACAGTCTGGAGAAGTCTACAATGGGGTATCTGAACTGTCACGGTCAGGAGGCGTCTACAATGGGGAAACTGAAATGTGACAGTCTGGAGGAGTCTACAATGGGGTAACTGAACTGTGACAGTCAGGAGAAGTCTACAATGGGGAAAGTAAACTGTGACGGTCAGGAGGCATCCACAATGGGGAAACTGAACTGTGACAGCCAGGAGAAGTCTACAACGAGGAAACTGAACTGTGACCGTCTGGAGAAGTCTACAATGAGGAAACTGAACTGTGGCAGTCTGGAGAAGTCTACAATGAGGAACCCTGATCTGTGACAGTCAGGAGGCATCTACAATTAGGAAACTGAACTGTGACGGCCAGGAAGCGTCTACAATGAGGAAACTGCACTGTGACAGTCTGGAGAAGTCTTCAATTGGGAAACTGATCTGTGACAGTATGGAGAAGTCTACAATGAGGAAACTGAACTGTGACAGTCTGGAGAAGTCTACAATGGGAAACTGAACTGTGACAGTCTGGAGAAGTCTACAATGGGGAAACTGAACTGTGACAGTCTGGAGAAGTCTACAATGGGGAATCAGAACTGTGACAGTCAGGAGGCGTCTACAATGGATAACAGAACTGTGACAGTCTGGAGAAGTCTACTATGGGGAAACTGAACTGTGACAGTCAGGAGAAGTCTACAATGGGGAAACTGAACTGTGACGGTCAGTAGGCGTCTGCAATGGGTAAACTGAACTGTGACAGTCTGGAGAAGTCTAAAATGGGGAAACTGAACAGTGACGGTCAGGAGGCGTCTACAATGGGGCAACTGAACTGTGACCGTCTGGAGAAGGCTACAATGAGGAAACTGAGCTGTGACAGTCTGGAGAAGACTACAATGGGGAAACTGAACTGTGACAGTAGCAGGTATCTACAATGGGGAAACTGAACTGTGACAGTCTGGAGAAGTCTACAATGGGCTAACTGAACTGTCACTGTCAGGAGGCGTCTACAATGAAGAAACTCAACTGTGACAGTCAGGAGAAGTCTACAATGAGGAAATTGAACTGTGACGGTCAGGAGGCGTCTACAATGAGGAAACTGCACTGTGACAGTCTGGAGAAGTCTACAATGGGGAATCTGAACTGTGACGGTCAGGAGGCGTCTACAATGGGGAAACTGAACTGTTACAGTATGGAGAAGTCTACATTGGGGAAACTGAACTGTGACAGTCAGGAGAAGTCTATAATGAGGAAACAGAACTGTGACAGTCAGGAGGCGTCTACAGTGGGGAAACTGAACTGTGACAGTCAGGAGGCGTCTACAATGGTGAAACTGAACTGTGACTGTCAGGAGAAGTCTACAATGGGGAAACTGAACTGTGACAGTCTGGAAAGTCTGCAATGGGGAAACTGAACTGTGACAGTCTGGAGAAGTCTACAATGGGGAAACTGAACTGTGACAGTCTGGAGGAGTCTTCAATGGGGAAACTGAACTGTGACACTCTGGAGAAATCTACAATGGGAAACTGAACTGTGACAGTCTGGAGGAGTCTACAATGGGGAAACTGAACTGTGACAGTCTGGAGAAGTCTAAAATGAGGAAACTGATCTGTGACAGTCAGGAGGCATGTACAATTAGGAAACTGAACTGTGACGGTCAGGAAGCGTCTACAATGAGGAAACTGCACTGTGACAGTCTGGAGAAGTCTTCAGTTGGGAAACTGAACTGTGACAGTATGGAGAAGTCTACAATGGGGAAACTGAACTGTGACTGTCAAGAGAAGTCTACAATGAGGAAACAGAACTGTAACATTCAGGAGGCTTCTACAGTGGGGAAACTGAACAGTGACATTCAGGAGGCCACTACAATGGGGAAACTGAACTGTGACAGTCAGGAGGCGTCTACAATGGGGAATCTGAACTGTGACAGTCTGTAAAGTCTACAATGGGGAAACTGAACTGTGACAGTCAGGAGAAGTCTACAATGTGGAAGCTGAACTGTCACACTCTGGAGAAGTCTACAATGAGGAAACTGAACTGTGACAGTCTGGAGAAGTCTACAATGGGGAAACTGATCTGTTACGGTCTGGAGAAGTCTACAATGGGGAAACTGAACTGTGACACTCTGGAGGTGTCTACAATGGGGAAACTGAACTGTGACAGTTACTAGAAGTCTACAATGGAGAAACTGAACTGTGACAGTCAGGAGGCATCCACAATGGGGAAACTGAACTGTGACAGTCTGGAGAAGTCTACAATGGGGAAACAGTACTGTGTCAGTCAGGAGGCGTCTACAATGGATAACAGAACTGTGACAGTCTGGAGAAGTCTACTATGGGGAAACTGAACTGTGACAGTCAGGAGAAGTCTACAATGGGGAAACTGAACTGTGACGGTCAGGAGGCGTCTGCAATGGGTAAACTGAACTGTGACAGTCTGGAGAAGACTACAATGGGGAAACAGATTTGTGACGGTCTGGAGAAGTCTACAGTGCGGAAATTGAACTGTGACAGTCAGGAGAAGTCTAAAATGGGGAAACTGAACAGTGACGGTCAGGAGGCGTCTACAATGGGGCAACTGAACTGTGACCGTCTGGAGAAGGCTACAATGAGGAAACTGAGCTGTGACAGTCTGGAGAAGACTACAATGGGGAAACTGAACTGTGACAGTCAGCAGGTATCTACAATGGGGAAACTGAACTGTGACAGTCTGGAGAAGTCTACAATGGGCTAACTGAACTGTCACTGTCAGGAGGCGTCTGCAATGAAGAAACTCAACTGTGACAGTCAGGAGAAGTCTACAATGAGGAAACTGAACTGTGACGGTCAGGAGGCGTCTACAATGAGGAAACTGCACTGTGACAGTCTGGAGAAGTCTACAATGGGGAATCTGAACTGTGACGGTCAGGAGGCGTCTACAATGGGGAAACTGAACTGTGACAGTCAGGAGGCGTCTACAGTGGGGAAACTGAACAGTGACTGTCAGGAGGCATCTACAATGGGGAAACTGAACTGTGACAGTCAGGAGGCGTCTACAATGGGGAAACTGTACTGTGACAGTTAGCAGAAGTCTTCAATGAGGAAACTGCACTGTGACAGTCTGGAGAAGTCTACAATGGGGAAACTGAACTGTGACAGTATGGAGAAGTCTACAATGGGGAAACTGAACTGTGACATTCAAGAGAAGTCTACAATGAGGAAACAGAACTGTAACAGTCAGGAGGCGTCTACAGTGGGGAAACTGAACAGTGACAGTCCGGAGGCATCTGCAATGGGGAAACTGAACTGTGACAGTCAGGAGGCGTCTACAATGGGGAAACTGAACTGTGACAGTCAGGAGAAGTCTACAATGGGGAAACTGAACTGTGACAGTCTGGAGAAGTCTACCGTGAGGAAACTGAACTGTGACAGTCAGGAGAAGTCTACAATGAGGAAACTGAACTGTGACAGTCTGGAGAAGTCTACAATGGGCTAACTGAACTGTCACTGTCAGGAGGCGTCTACAATGAGGAAACTCAACTGTGACAGTCAGGAGAAGTCTACAATGAGGAAACTGATCTGTGACAGTCAGGAGGCATCTACAATGAGGAAACTGAACTGTGACGGTCAGGAGGCGTCTACATTGAGGAAACTGCACTGTGACTGTCTGGAGAAGTCTACAACGAGGAAAGTGTACTGTGGTAGTCTGGAGAAGTCTACAATGAGGAAACTGATCTGTGACAGTCAGGAGGCATCTACAATGAGGAAACTGAACTGTGACGGTCAGGAACCGTCTACAGTGAGGAAACTGAACTGTGACAATCTGGAGAAGTCTACAGTGAGGAAACTGAACTGTGACAGTCAGGAGAAGTCTACAATGAGGAAACTGAACTGTGACAGTTGGAGAAGTCTACAATGGGCTAACTGAACTGACACTGTCAGGTGGCGTCTGCAATGAGGAAACTCAACTGTGACAGTCAGGAGAAGTCTACAATGAGGAAACTGATCTGTGACAGTCAGGAGGCATCTACAATGAGGAAACTGAACTGTGACGGTCAGGAAGCGTCTACAATGAGGAAACTTCACTGTGACAGTCTGGAGAAGTCTACAATGGGGTATCTGAACTGTCACGGTCAGGAGGCGTCTACAATGGGGAAACTGAAATGTGACAGTCTGGAGGAGTCTACAATGGGGTAACTGAACTGTGACAGTCAGGAGAAGTCTACAATGGGGAAAGTAAACTGTGACGGTCAGGAGGCATCCACAATGGGGAAACTGAACTGTGACAGCCAGGAGAAGTCTACAACGAGGAAACTGAACTGTGACCGTCTGGAGAAGTCTACAATGAGGAAACTGAACTGTGGCAGTCTGGAGAAGTCTACAATGAGGAAACTGATCTGTGACAGTCAGGAGGCATCTACAATGAGGAAACTGAACTGTGACGGTCAGGAACCGTCTACAGTGAGGAAACTGAACTGTGACAATCTGGAGAAGTCTACAGTGAGGAAACTGAACTGTGACAGTCAGGAGAAGTCTACAATGAGGAAACTGAACTGTGACAGTTGGAGAAGTCTACAATGGGCTAACTGAACTGACACTGTCAGGTGGCGTCTGCAATGAGGAAACTCAACTGTGACAGTCAGGAGAAGTCTACAATGAGGAAACTGATCTGTGACAGGAGGCATCTACAATGAGGAAACTGAACTGTGACGGTCAGTAAGCGTCTACAATGAGGAAACTTCACTGTGACAGTCTGGAGAAGTCTACAATGGGGTATCTGAACTGTCACGGTCAGGAGGCGTCTACAATGGGGAAACTGAAATGTGACAGTCTGGAGGAGTCTACAATGGGGTAACTGAACTGTGACAGTCAGAAGAAGTCTACAATGGGGAAAGTAAACTGTGACGGTCAGGAGGCATCCACAATGGGGAAACTGAACTGTGACAGCCAGGAGAAGTCTACAACGAGGAAACTGAACTGTGACCGTCTGGAGAAGTCTACAATGAGGAAACTGAACTGTGGCAGTCTGGAGAAGTCTACAATGAGGAAACTGATCTGTGACAGTCAGGAGGCATCTACAATTAGGAAACTGAACTGTGACGGTCAGGAAGCGTCTACAATGAGGAAACTGCACTGTGACAGTCTGGAGAAGTCTTCAATTGGGAAACTGAACTGTGACAGTATGGAGAAGTCTACAATGAGGAAACTGAACTGTGACTGTCTGGAGAAGTCTACAATGGGGAAACTGAACTGTGACAGTCTGTAGAAGTCTACAATGGGGAAACTGAACTGTGACAGTCTGGAGAAGTCTACAATGGGGAAACAGTACTGTGACAGTCAGGAGGCGTCTACAATGGATAACAGAACTGTGACAGTCTGGAGAAGTCTACTATGGGGAAACTGAACTGTGACAGTCAGGAGAAGTCTACAATGGGGAAACTGAACTGTGACGGTCAGGAGGCGTCTGCAATGGGTAAACTGAACTGTGACAGTCTGGAGAAGTCTAAAATGGGGAAACTGAACAGTGACGGTCAGGAGGCGTCTACAATGGGGCAACTGAACTGTGACCGTCTGGAGAAGGCTACAATGAGGAAACTGAGCTGTGACAGTCTGGAGAAGACTACAATGGGGAAACTGAACTGTGACAGTAGCAGGTATCTACAATGGGGAAACTGAACTGTGACAGTCTGGAGAAGTCTACAATGGGCTAACTGAACTGTCACTGTCAGGAGGCGTCTACAATGAAGAAACTCAACTGTGACAGTCAGGAGAAGTCTACAATGAGGAAACTGAACTGTGACGGTCAGGAGGCGTCTGCAATGAGGAAACTGCACTGTGACAGTCTGGAGAAGTCTACAATGGGGAATCTGAACTGTGACGGTCAGGAGGCGTCTACAATGGGGAAACTGAACTGTTACAGTATGGAGAAGTCTACATTGGGGAAACTGAACTGTGACAGTCAGGAGAAGTCTATAATGAGGAAACAGAACTGTGACAGTCAGGAGGCGTCTACAGTGGGGAAACTGAACTGTGACAGTCAGGAGGCGTCTACAATGGTGAAACTGAACTGTGACTGTCAGGAGAAGTCTACAATGGGGAAACTGAACTGTGACAGTCTGGAAAGTCTGCAATGGGGAAACTAAACTGTGACAGTCTGGAGAAGTCTACAATGGGGAAACTGAACTGTGACAGTCTGGAGGAGTCTTCAATGGGGAAACTGAACTGTGACACTCTGGAGAAATCTACAATGGGGAAACTGAACTGTGACAGTCTGGAGGAGTCTACCATGGGGAAACTGAACTGTGACAGTCTGGAGAAGTCTACAATGAGGAAACTGATCTGTGACAGTCAGGAGGCATGTACAATTAGGAAACTGAACTGTGACGGTCAGGAAGCGTCTACAATGAGGAAACTGCACTGTGACAGTCTGGAGAAGTCTTCAATTGGGAAACTGAACTGTGACAGTATGGAGAAGTCTACAATGGGGAAACTGAACTGTGACTGTCAAGAGAAGTCTACAATGAGGAAACAGAACTGTAACATTCAGGAGGCTTCTACAGTGGGGAAACTGAACAGTGACATTCAGGAGGCCACTACAATGGGGAAACTGAACTGTGACAGTCAGGAGGCGTCTACAATGGGGAATCTGAACTGTGACAGTCTGTAAAGTCTACAATGGGGAAACTGAACTGTGACAGTCAGGAGAAGTCTACAATGTGGAAGCTGAACTGTCACACTCTGGAGAAGTCTACAATGAGGAAACTGAACTGTGACAGTCTGGAGAAGTCTACAATGGGGAAACTGATCTGTTACGGTCTGGAGAAGTCTACAATGGGGAAACTGAACTGTGACACTCTGGAGGTGTCTACAATGGGGAAACTGAACTGTGACAGTTACTAGAAGTCTACAATGGAGAAACTGAACTGTGACAGTCAGGAGGCATCCACAATGGGGAAACTGAACTGTGACAGTCTGGAGAAGTCTACAATGGGGAAACAGTACTGTGTCAGTCAGGAGGCGTCTACAATGGATAACAGAACTGTGACAGTCTGGAGAAGTCTACTATGGGGAAACTGAACTGTGACAGTCAGGAGAAGTCTACAATGGGGAAACTGAACTGTGACGGTCAGGAGGCGTCTGCAATGGGTAAACTGAACTGTGACAGTCTGGAGAAGACTACAATGGGGAAACAGATTTGTGACGGTCTGGAGAAGTCTACAGTGCGAAAATTGAACTGTGACAGTCATGAGAAGTCTAAAATGGGGAAACTGAACAGTGACGGTCAGGAGGCGTCTACAATGGGGCAACTGAACTGTGACCGTCTGGAGAAGGCTACAATGAGGAAACTGAGCTGTGACAGTCAGGAGAAGTCTACAATGAGGAAACTGATCTGTGACAGGAGGCATCTACAATGAGGAAACTGAACTGTGACGGTCAGGAGGCGTCTACAATGAGGAAACTGCACTGTGACAGTCTGGAGAAGTCTACAATGGGGAATCTGAACTGTGACGGTCAGGAGGCGTCTACAATGGGGAAACTGAACTGTGACAGTCAGGAGGCGTCTACAGTGGGGAAACTGAACAGTGACTGTCAGGAGGCATCTACAATGGGGAAACTGAACTGTGACAGTCAGGAGGCGTCTACAATGGGGAAACTGTACTGTGACAGTTAGCAGAAGTCTTCAATGAGGAAACTGCACTGTGACAGTCTGGAGAAGTCTACAATGGGGAAACTGAACTGTGACAGTATGGAGAAGTCTACAATGGGGAAACTGAACTGTGACATTCAAGAGAAGTCTACAATGAGGAAACAGAACTGTAACAGTCAGGAGGCGTCTACAGTGGGGAAACTGAACAGTGACAGTCCGGAGGCATCTACAATGGGGAAACTGAACTGTGACAGTCAGGAGGCGTCTACAATGGGGAAACTGAACTGTGACAGTCAGGAGAAGTCTACAATGGGGAAACTGAACTGTGACAGTCTGGAGAAGTCTACCGTGAGGAAACTGAACTGTGACAGTCAGGAGAAGTCTACAATGGGGAAACTGAACTGTGACAGTCAGGAGAAGTCTACAATGGGGAAACTGAACTGTGACGGTCAGGAGGCGTCTGCAATGGGTAAACTAAACTGTGACAGTCTGGAGAAGTCTGCAATGGGGAAACTGAACTGTGACAGTCTGGAGGAGTCTTCAATGGGGAAACTGAACTGTGACACTCTGGAGAAATCTACAATGGGGAAACTGAACTGTGACAGTCTGGAGGAGTCTACCATGGGGAAACTGAACTGTGACAGTCTGGAGAAGTCTACAATGAGGAAACTGATCTGTGACAGTCAGGAGGCATGTACAATTAGGAAACTGAACTGTGACGGTCAGGAAGCGTCTACAATGAGGAAACTGCACTGTGACAGTCTGGAGAAGTCTTCAATTGGGAAACTGAACTGTGACAGTATGGAGAAGTCTACAATGGGGAAACTGAACTGTGACTGTCAAGAGAAGTCTACAATGAGGAAACAGAACTGTAACATTCAGGAGGCTTCTACAGTGGGGAAACTGAACAGTGACATTCAGGAGGCCACTACAATGGGGAAACTGAACTGTGACAGTCAGGAGGCGTCTACAATGGGGAATCTGAACTGTGACAGTCTGTAAAGTCTACAATGGGGAAACTGAACTGTGACAGTCAGGAGAAGTCTACAATGTGGAAGCTGAACTGTCACACTCTGGAGAAGTCTACAATGAGGAAACTGAACTGTGACAGTCTGGAGAAGTCTACAATGGGGAAACTGATCTGTTACGGTCTGGAGAAGTCTACAATGGGGAAACTGAACTGTGACACTCTGGAGGTGTCTACAATGGGGAAACTGAACTGTGACAGTTACTAGAAGTCTACAATGGAGAAACTGAACTGTGACAGTCAGGAGGCATCCACAATGGGGAAACTGAACTGTGACAGTCTGGAGAAGTCTACAATGGGGAAACAGTACTGTGTCAGTCAGGAGGCGTCTACAATGGATAACAGAACTGTGACAGTCTGGAGAAGTCTACTATGGGGAAACTGAACTGTGACAGTCAGGAGAAGTCTACAATGGGGAAACTGAACTGTGACGGTCAGGAGGCGTCTGCAATGGGTAAACTGAACTGTGACAGTCTGGAGAAGACTACAATGGGGAAACAGATTTGTGACGGTCTGGAGAAGTCTACAGTGCGAAAATTGAACTGTGACAGTCATGAGAAGTCTAAAATGGGGAAACTGAACAGTGACGGTCAGGAGGCGTCTACAATGGGGCAACTGAACTGTGACCGTCTGGAGAAGGCTACAATGAGGAAACTGAGCTGTGACAGTCAGGAGAAGTCTACAATGAGGAAACTGATCTGTGACAGGAGGCATCTACAATGAGGAAACTGAACTGTGACGGTCAGGAGGCGTCTACAATGAGGAAACTGCACTGTGACAGTCTGGAGAAGTCTACAATGGGGAATCTGAACTGTGACGGTCAGGAGGCGTCTACAATGGGGAAACTGAACTGTGACAGTCAGGAGGCGTCTACAGTGGGGAAACTGAACAGTGACTGTCAGGAGGCATCTACAATGGGGAAACTGAACTGTGACAGTCAGGAGGCGTCTACAATGGGGAAACTGTACTGTGACAGTTAGCAGAAGTCGTCAATGAGGAAACTGCACTGTGACAGTCTGGAGAAGTCTACAATGGGGAAACTGAACTGTGACAGTATGGAGAAGTCTACAATGGGGAAACTGAACTGTGACATTCAAGAGAAGTCTACAATGAGGAAACAGAACTGTAACAGTCAGGAGGCGTCTACAGTGGGGAAACTGAACAGTGACAGTCCGGAGGCATCTACAATGGGGAAACTGAACTGTGACAGTCAGGAGGCGTCTACAATGGGGAAACTGAACTGTGACAGTCAGGAGAAGTCTACAATGGGGAAACTGAACTGTGACAGTCTGGAGAAGTCTACCGTGAGGAAACTGAACTGTGACAGTCAGGAGAAGTCTACAATGGGGAAACTGAACTGTGACAGTCAGGAGAAGTCTACAATGGGGAAACTGAACTGTGACGGTCAGGAGGCGTCTGCAATGGGTAAACTGAACTGTGACAGTCTGGAGAAGACTACAATGGGGAAACAGATTTGTGACGGTCTGGAGAAGTCTACAGTGCGGAAATTGAACTGTGACAGTCAGGAGAAGTCTAAAATGGGGAAACTGAACAGTGACGGTCAGGAGGCGTCTACAATGGGGCAACTGAACTGTGACCGTCTGGAGAAGGCTACAATGAGGAAACTGAGCTGTGACAGTCTGGAGAAGACTACAATGGGGAAACTGAACTGTGACAGTCAGCAGGTATCTACAATGGGGAAACTGAACTGTGACAGTCTGGAGAAGTCTACAATGGGCTAACTGAACTGTCACTGTCAGGAGGCGTCTGCAATGAAGAAACTCAACTGTGACAGTCAGGAGAAGTCTACAATGAGGAAACTGAACTGTGACGGTCAGGAGGCGTCTACAATGAGGAAACTGCACTGTGACAGTCTGGAGAAGTCTACAATGGGGAATCTGAACTGTGACGGTCAGGAGGCGTCTACAATGGGGAAACTGAACTGTGACAGTCAGGAGGCGTCTACAGTGGGGAAACTGAACAGTGACTGTCAGGAGGCATCTACAATGGGGAAACTGAACTGTGACAGTCAGGAGGCGTCTACAATGGGGAAACTGTACTGTGACAGTTAGCAGAAGTCTTC
Source organism: Hypanus sabinus (assembly GCF_030144855.1). Lineage (NCBI taxonomy): Eukaryota > Metazoa > Chordata > Chondrichthyes > Myliobatiformes > Dasyatidae > Hypanus > Hypanus sabinus. Next base: position 82,663,318 of record NC_082713.1, on the reverse strand, counting down.
AATGAGGAAACTGCACTGTGACAGTCTGGAGAAGTCTACAATGGGGAAACTGAACTGTGACAGTATGGAGAAGTCTACAATGGGGAAACTGAACTGTGACATTCAAGAGAAGTCTACAATGAGGAAACAGAACTGTAACAGTCAGGAGGCGTCTACAGTGGGGAAACTGAACAGTGACAGTCCGGAGGCATCTGCAATGGGGAAACTGAACTGTGACAGTCAGGAGGCGTCTACAATGGGGAAACTGAACTGTGACAGTCAGGAGAAGTCTACAATGGGGAAACTGAACTGTGACAGTCTGGAGAAGTCTACCGTGAGGAAACTGAACTGTGACAGTCAGGAGAAGTCTACAATGAGGAAACTGAACTGTGACAGTCTGGAGAAGTCTACAATGGGCTAACTGAACTGTCACTGTCAGGAGGCGTCTACAATGAGGAAACTCAACTGTGACAGTCAGGAGAAGTCTACAATGAGGAAACTGATCTGTGACAGTCAGGAGGCATCTACAATGAGGAAACTGAACTGTGACGGTCAGGAGGCGTCTACATTGAGGAAACTGCACTGTGACTGTCTGGAGAAGTCTACAACGAGGAAAGTGTACTGTGGTAGTCTGGAGAAGTCTACAATGAGGAAACTGATCTGTGACAGTCAGGAGGCATCTACAATGAGGAAACTGAACTGTGACGGTCAGGAACCGTCTACAGTGAGGAAACTGAACTGTGACAATCTGGAGAAGTCTACAGTGAGGAAACTGAACTGTGACAGTCAGGAGAAGTCTACAATGAGGAAACTGAACTGTGACAGTTGGAGAAGTCTACAATGGGCTAACTGAACTGACACTGTCAGGTGGCGTCTGCAATGAGGAAACTCAACTGTGACAGTCAGGAGAAGTCTACAATGAGGAAACTGATCTGTGACAGTCAGGAGGCATCTACAATGAGGAAACTGAACTGTGACGGTCAGGAAGCGTCTACAATGAGGAAACTTCACTGTGACAGTCTGGAGAAGTCTACAATGGGGTATCTGAACTGTCACGGTCAGGAGGCGTCTACAATGGGGAAACTGAAATGTGACAGTCTGGAGGAGTCTACAATGGGGTAACTGAACTGTGACAGTCAGGAGAAGTCTACAATGGGGAAAGTAAACTGTGACGGTCAGGAGGCATCCACAATGGGGAAACTGAACTGTGACAGCCAGGAGAAGTCTACAACGAGGAAACTGAACTGTGACCGTCTGGAGAAGTCTACAATGAGGAAACTGAACTGTGGCAGTCTGGAGAAGTCTACAATGAGGAAACTGATCTGTGACAGTCAGGAGGCATCTACAATGAGGAAACTGAACTGTGACGGTCAGGAACCGTCTACAGTGAGGAAACTGAACTGTGACAATCTGGAGAAGTCTACAGTGAGGAAACTGAACTGTGACAGTCAGGAGAAGTCTACAATGAGGAAACTGAACTGTGACAGTTGGAGAAGTCTACAATGGGCTAACTGAACTGACACTGTCAGGTGGCGTCTGCAATGAGGAAACTCAACTGTGACAGTCAGGAGAAGTCTACAATGAGGAAACTGATCTGTGACAGGAGGCATCTACAATGAGGAAACTGAACTGTGACGGTCAGTAAGCGTCTACAATGAGGAAACTTCACTGTGACAGTCTGGAGAAGTCTACAATGGGGTATCTGAACTGTCACGGTCAGGAGGCGTCTACAATGGGGAAACTGAAATGTGACAGTCTGGAGGAGTCTACAATGGGGTAACTGAACTGTGACAGTCAGGAGAAGTCTACAATGGGGAAAGTAAACTGTGACGGTCAGGAGGCATCCACAATGGGGAAACTGAACTGTGACATTCAGGAGGCCACTACAATGGGGAAACTGAACTGTGACAGTCTGGAGAAGTCTTCAATTGGGAAACTGAACTGTGACAGTCTGGAGAAGTCTACAATGGGGAAACTGAACTGTGACTGTCAAGAGAAGTCTACAATGAGGAAACAGAACTGTAACATTCAGGAGGCTTCTACAGTGGGGAAACTGAACAGTGACATTCAGGAGGCCACTACAATGGGGAAACTGAACTGTGACAGTCAGGAGGCGTCTACAATGGGGAATCTGAACTGTGACAGTCTGTAAAGTCTACAATGGGGAAACTGAACTGTGACAGTCAGGAGAAGTCTACAATGTGGAAGCTGAACTGTCACACTCTGGAGAAGTCTACAATGAGGAAACTGAACTGTGACAGTCTGGAGAAGTCTACAATGGGGAAACTGATCTGTTACGGTCTGGAGAAGTCTACAATGGGGAAACTGAACTGTGACACTCTGGAGGTGTCTACAATGGGGAAACTGAACTGTGACAGTTACTAGAAGTCTACAATGGAGAAACTGAACTGTGACAGTCAGGAGGCATCCACAATGGGGAAACTGAACTGTGACAGTCTGGAGAAGTCTACAATGGGGAAACAGTACTGTGTCAGTCAGGAGGCGTCTACAATGGATAACAGAACTGTGACAGTCTGGAGAAGTCTACTATGGGGAAACTGAACTGTGACAGTCAGGAGAAGTCTACAATGGGGAAACTGAACTGTGACGGTCAGGAGGCGTCTGCAATGGGTAAACTGAACTGTGACAGTCTGGAGAAGACTACAATGGGGAAACAGATTTGTGACGGTCTGGAGAAGTCTACAGTGCGGAAATTGAACTGTGACAGTCATGAGAAGTCTAAAATGGGGAAACTGAACAGTGACGGTCAGGAGGCGTCTACAATGGGGCAACTGAACTGTGACCGTCTGGAGAAGGCTACAATGAGGAAACTGAGCTGTGACAGTCAGGAGAAGTCTACAATGAGGAAACTGATCTGTGACAGGACGCATCTACAATGAGGAAACTGAACTGTGACGGTCAGGAGGCGTCTACAATGAGGAAACTGCACTGTGACAGTCTGGAGAAGTCTACAATGGGGAATCTGAACTGTGACGGTCAGGAGGCGTCTACAATGGGGAAACTGAACTGTGACAGTCAGGAGGCGTCTACAGTGGGGAAACTGAACAGTGACTGTCAGGAGGCATCTACAATGGGGAAACTGAACTGTGACAGTCAGGAGGCGTCTACAATGGGGAAACTGTACTGTGACAGTTAGCAGAAGTCTTCAATGAGGAAACTGCACTGTGACAGTCTGGAGAAGTCTACAATGGGGAAACTGAACTGTGACAGTATGGAGAAGTCTACAATGGGGAAACTGAACTGTGACATTCAAGAGAAGTCTACAATGAGGAAACAGAACTGTAACAGTCAGGAGGCGTCTACAGTGGGGAAACTGAACAGTGACAGTCCGGAGGCATCTACAATGGGGAAACTGAACTGTGACAGTCAGGAGGCGTCTACAATGGGGAAACTGAACTGTGACAGTCAGGAGAAGTCTACAATGGGGAAACTGAACTGTGACAGTCTGGAGAAGTCTACCGTGAGGAAACTGAACTGTGACAGTCAGGAGAAGTCTACAATGTGGAAACTGAACTGTGACAGTCTGGAGAAGTCTACAATGGGCTAACTGAACTGTCACTGTCAGGAGGCGTCTACAATGAGGAAACTCAACTGTGACAGTCAGGAGAAGTCTACAATGAGGAAACTGATCTGTGACAGTCAGGAGGCATCTACAATGAGGAAACTGAACTGTGACGGTCAGGAGGCGTCTAAATTGAGGAAACTGCACTGTGACTGTCTGGAGAAGTCTACAACGAGGAAAGTGTACTGTCACCGTCTGGAGAAGTCTACAATGAGGAAACTGAACTGTGGTAGTCTGGAGAAGTCTACAATGAGGAAACTGATCTGTGACAGTCAGGAGGCATCTACAATGAGGAAACTGAACTGTGACGGTCAGGAACCGTCTACAGTGAGGAAACTGAACTGTGACAATCTGGAGAAGTCTACAGTGAGGAAACTGAACTGTGACAGTCAGGAGAAGTCTACAATGAGGAAACTGAACTGTGACAGTTGGAGAAGTCTACAATGGGCTAACTGAACTGACACTGTCAGGTGGCGTCTGCAATGAGGAAACTCAACTGTGACAGTCAGGAGAAGTCTACAATGAGGAAACTGATCTGTGACAGTCAGGAGGCATCTACAATGAGGAAACTGAACTGTGACGGTCAGGAAGCGTCTACAATGAGGAAACTTCACTGTGACAGTCTGGAGAAGTCTACAATGGGGTATCTGAACTGTCACGGTCAGGAGGCGTCTACAATGGGGAAACTGAAATGTGACAGTCTGGAGGAGTCTACAATGGGGTAACTGAACTGTGACAGTCAGGAGAAGTCTACAATGGGGAAAGTAAACTGTGACGGTCAGGAGGCATCCACAATGGGGAAACTGAACTGTGACAGCCAGGAGAAGTCTACAACGAGGAAACTGAACTGTGACCGTCTGGAGAAGTCTACAATGAGGAAACTGAACTGTGGCAGTCTGGAGAAGTCTACAATGAGGAAACTGATCTGTGACAGTCAGGAGGCATCTACAATGAGGAAACTGAACTGTGACGGTCAGGAACCGTCTACAGTGAGGAAACTGAACTGTGACAATCTGGAGAAGTCTACAGTCAGGAAACTGAACTGTGACAGTCAGGAGAAGTCTACAATGAGGAAACTGAACTGTGACAGTTGGAGAAGTCTACAATGGGCTAACTGAACTGACACTGTCAGGTGGCGTCTGCAATGAGGAAACTCAACTGTGACAGTCAGGAGAAGTCTACAATGAGGAAACTGATCTGTGACAGGAGGCATCTACAATGAGGAAACTGAACTGTGACGGTCAGGAAGCGTCTACAATGAGGAAACTTCACTGTGACAGTCTGGAGAAGTCTACAATGGGGTATCTGAACTGTCACGGTCAGGAGGCGTCTACAATGGGGAAACTGAAATGTGACAGTCTGGAGGAGTCTACAATGGGGTAACTGAACTGTGACAGTCAGGAGAAGTCTACAATGGGGAAAGTAAACTGTGACGGTCAGGAGGCATCCACAATGGGGAAACTGAACTGTGACAGCCAGGAGAAGTCTACAACGAGGAAACTGAACTGTGACCGTCTGGAGAAGTCTACAATGAGGAAACTGAACTGTGGCAGTCTGGAGAAGTCTACAATGAGGAACCCTGATCTGTGACAGTCAGGAGGCATCTACAATTAGGAAACTGAACTGTGACGGTCAGGAAGCGTCTACAATGAGGAAACAGCACTGTGACAGTCTGGAGAAGTCTTCAATTGGGAAACTGAACTGTGACAGTATGGAGAAGTCTACAATGAGGAAACTGAACTGTGACAGTCTGGAGAAGTCTACAATGGGGAAACTGAACTGTGACAGTCTGGAGAAGTCTACAATGGGGAAACTGAACTGTGACAGTCTGGAGAAGTCTACAATGGGGAAAAAGTACTGTGACAGTCAGAAGGCGTCTACAATGGATAACAGAACTGTGACAGTCTGGAGAAGTCTACTATGGGGAAACTGAACTGTGACAGTCAGGAGAAGTCTACAATGGGGAAACTGAACTGTGACGGTCAGGAGGCGTCTGCAATGGGTAAACTGAACTGTGACAGTCTGGAGAAGTCTAAAATGGGGAAACTGAACAGTGACGGTCAGGAGGCGTCTACAATGGGGCAACTGAACTGTGACCGTCTGGAGAAGGCTACAATGAGGAAACTGAGCTGTGACAGTCTGGAGAAGACTACAATGGGGAACCTGAACTGTGACAGTAGCAGGTATCTACAATGGGGAAACTGAACTGTGACAGTCTGGAGAAGTCTACAATGGGCTAACTGAACTGTCACTGTCAGGAGGCGTCTACAATGAAGAAACTCAACTGTGACAGTCAGGAGAAGTCTACAATGAGGAAACTGAACTGTGACGGTCAGGAGGCGTCTACAATGAGGAAACTGCACTGTGACAGTCTGGAGAAGTCTACAATGGGGAATCTGAACTGTGACGGTCAGGAGGCGTCTACAATGGGGAAACTGAACTGTTACAGTATGGAGAAGTCTACATTGGGGAAACTGAACTGTGACAGTCAGGAGAAGTCTATAATGAGGAAACAGAACTGTGACAGTCAGGAGGCGTCTACAGTGGGGAAACTGAACTGTGACAGTCAGGAGGCGTCTACAATGGTGAAACTGAACTGTGACTGTCAGGAGAAGTCTACAATGGGGAAACTGAACTGTGACAGTCTGGAAAGTCTGCAATGGGGAAACTGAACTGTGACAGTCTGGAGAAGTCTACAATGGGGAAACTGAACTGTGACAGTCTGGAGGAGTCTTCAATGGGGAAACTGAACTGTGACACTCTGGAGAAATCTACAATGGGGAAACTGAACTGTGACAGTCTGGAGGAGTCTACAATGGGGAAACTGAACTGTGACAGTCTGGAGAAGTCTACAATGAGGAAACTGATCTGTGACAGTCAGGAGGCATGTACAATTAGGAAACTGCACTGTGACAGTCTGGAGAAGTCTTCAATTGGGAAACTGAACTGTGACAGTATGGAGAAGTCTACAATGGGGAAACTGAACTGTGACTGTCAAGAGAAGTCTACAATGAGGAAACAGAACTGTAACATTCAGGAGGCTTCTACAGTGGGGAAACTGAACAGTGACATTCAGGATGCCACTACAATGGGGAAACTGAACTGTGACAGTCAGGAGGCGTCTACAATGGGGAATCTGAACTGTGACAGTCTGTAAAGTCTACAATGGGGAAACTGAACTGTGACAGTCAGGAGAAGTCTACAATGTGGAAGCTGAACTGTCACACTCTGGAGAAGTCTACAATGAGGAAACTGAACTGTGACAGTCTGGAGAAGTCTACAATGGGGAAACTGATCTGTTACGGTCTGGAGAAGTCTACAATGGGGAAACTGAACTGTGACACTCTGGAGGTGTCTACAATGGGGAAACTGAACTGTGACAGTTACTAGAAGTCTACAATGGAGAAACTGAACTGTGACAGTCAGGAGGCATCCACAATGGGGAAACTGAACTGTGACAGTCTGGAGAAGTCTACAATGGGGAAACAGTACTGTGTCAGTCAGGAGGCGTCTACAATGGATAACAGAACTGTGACAGTCTGGAGAAGTCTACTATGGGGAAACTGAACTGTGACAGTCAGGAGAAGTCTACAATGGGGAAACTGAACTGTGACGGTCAGGAGGCGTCTGCAATGGGTAAACTGAACTGTGACAGTCTGGAGAAGACTACAATGGGGAAACAGATTTGTGACGGTCTGGAGAAGTCTACAGTGCGGAAATTGAACTGTGACAGTCAGGAGAAGTCTAAAATGGGGAAACTGAACAGTGACTGTCAGGAGGCATCTACAATGGGGAAACTGAACTGTGACAGTCAGGAGGCGTCTACAATGGGGAAACTGTACTGTGACAGTTAGCAGAAGTCTTCAATGAGGAAACTGCACTGTGACAGTCTGGAGAAGTCTACAATGGGGAAACTGAACTGTGACAGTATGGAGAAGTCTACAATGGGGAAACTGAACTGTGACATTCAAGAGAAGTCTACAATGAGGAAACAGAACTGTAACAGTCAGGAGGCGTCTACAGTGGGGAAACTGAACAGTGACAGTCCGGAGGCATCTGCAATGGGGAAACTGAACTGTGACAGTCAGGAGGCGTCTACAATGGGGAAACTGAACTGTGACAGTCAGGAGAAGTCTACAATGGGGAAACTGAACTGTGACAGTCTGGAGAAGTCTACCGTGAGGAAACTGAACTGTGACAGTCAGGAGAAGTCTACAATGAGGAAACTGAACTGTGACAGTCTGGAGAAGTCTACAATGGGCTAACTGAACTGTCACTGTCAGGAGGCGTCTACAATGAGGAAACTCAACTGTGACAGTCAGGAGAAGTCTACAATGAGGAAACTGATCTGTGACAGTCAGGAGGCATCTACAATGAGGAAACTGAACTGTGACGGTCAGGAGGCGTCTACATTGAGGAAACTGCACTGTGACTGTCTGGAGAAGTCTACAACGAGGAAAGTGTACTGTGGTAGTCTGGAGAAGTCTACAATGAGGAAACTGATCTGTGACAGTCAGGAGGCATCTACAATGAGGAAACTGAACTGTGACGGTCAGGAACCGTCTACAGTGAGGAAACTGAACTGTGACAATCTGGAGAAGTCTACAGTGAGGAAACTGAACTGTGACAGTCAGGAGAAGTCTACAATGAGGAAACTGAACTGTGACAGTTGGAGAAGTCTACAATGGGCTAACTGAACTGACACTGTCAGGTGGCGTCTGCAATGAGGAAACTCAACTGTGACAGTCAGGAGAAGTCTACAATGAGGAAACTGATCTGTGACAGTCAGGAGGCATCTACAATGAGGAAACTGAACTGTGACGGTCAGGAAGCGTCTACAATGAGGAAACTTCACTGTGACAGTCTGGAGAAGTCTACAATGGGGTATCTGAACTGTCACGGTCAGGAGGCGTCTACAATGGGGAAACTGAAATGTGACAGTCTGGAGGAGTCTACAATGGGGTAACTGAACTGTGACAGTCAGGAGAAGTCTACAATGGGGAAAGT